>NC_041388.1:604405760-604432198 GCF_002162155.2 Triticum dicoccoides
CGGGCCAGTGCTCCTCTGAGTGTTGGTCCAAACTAGAGCCCCTTGCAGCGCCACCTCGGGGAAACTTGAGGGTTGGTTTTAGTTGTACGGATTGCTCATCCGGTGTGCCCCTGAGAACGAGATATGTGCAGCTCCTATCGGGATTTGTCGGCACATTCGGGCGGCTTTGCTGGTCTTGTTTTACCATTGTCGAAATGTCTTGTAACCGGGATTCCGAGCCTGATCGAGTCTTCCTGGGAGAAGGAATATCCTTCGTTGACCGTGAGAGCTTGTGATAGGCTAAGTTGGGACACCCCTCAGGGTTTGAACTTTCGAAAGCCGTGCCCGCGGTTATGGGCAGATGGGAATTTGTTAATATCCGGTTGTAGAGAACTTGACACTTAACTTAATTAAAATGCATCAACCGCGTGTGTAGCCGTGATGGTCTCTTTCCGGCGGAGTCCGGGAAGTGAACACGGTTTTTGAGTTATGCTTGAACGTAAGTAGTTTTAGGATCACTTCTTGATCACTTCTGGTTCACGATCGTGCTTTGCTTCTCTTCTCGCTCTCATTTGCGTAAGTTAGCCACCATATATGCTAGTGCTTGCTGCAGCTCCACCTCACCACCCTTTCCTTCCCATAAGCATAAATAGTCTTGATCGCGAGGGTGTGAGATTGTTGAGTCCCCGTGACTCACATATTACTTCCAAAACCAGTTGCAGGTGCAGATGATAACCGTGCAGGTGACGCAACCCAGCTCAAGGAGGAGCTCGATGAAGATCGTGTTCGTTGTGTTGTTTCGTTTTCCTTTCGATCGGTAGTGGAGCCCAGTTGGGGCGATCGGGGATCTATGCATTAGGGGTTGTCTTTCTTTATTTGGTTCCGTAGTCGGACCTTGGTTGTATTCTGGATGATGTAATGCTATATTTATGTATTGTGTGAAGTGGCGATTGTAAGCCAACTCTGTACCTCTTTCTTATTCAGTACATGGGGTGTGTAAAGATTGCCCCTCTTGCGACATGCCTACAAAGCGGTTATGCCTCTAAGTCGTGCTCTGACACGTGGGAGATATAGCCGCATCGTGGGTGTTACATTCTTTCCCTGAAAACAGAACCAGCACAACTATCCAGGTAATCTCTGGAGGCATCGGTTAGTCCATTATAAAAGATATCAAGTATTTCATTTTTCTTAAGAGGATGATCAGGAAAAGCATTAAGTAATTGGAGAAGCCTCCCCCAAGCTTGTGGGAGACACTCTTCTTCAATTTGCACAAAATTATATATATCCCTTAAAGCTGCTTGTTTCTTATGAGCATGGAAATATTTAGCAGAGAAGTAATAAATCATATCCTGGGGACTACGCACACAACCAGGATCAAGAGAATTAAACCATATCTTAACATCACCCTTTAATGAGAACGGAAATATTTTAAGGATGTAAAAGTAACGAGTTCTCTCATCTTTAGTGAACAGGGTGGCTATATGTCGGGGAAACTGATCCACGAACACCTATGGGGCCGGCGGACCGGGCCCCTTTCGGTTCGGCGGGGGGCGGAGATCACACGAAGAGCAGATCGAGGCGAAGCACACGAGCAGTTTACCCAGCTTCGGAGCTCTCGGGAGAGATAACACTCCTACTGCTGCTTGTTTGATTATCTTGTGTTCTTGCTCCAGAGAGAGAGCGTAGTGTTTTTCTGGGTTCCGAATCAGTCGAACCTCGCGAACCCGTCGAACCCCCTCTACGTTGCGCATGGGCCTCCTTTTATACGCTAAAGGGGTCACCGACAGGTGGCAATGCAGAGAAGGGTACAAATGTAAAAAGTATGGTGGTTGGTATAGTTACTTGTACAGTGCACCCTACCTAACCCTGACGGCAGGGGACAAGAGCATTAAATGCCCGTCTGAGTCGCCCAGACAGTGCAGAAAAGGATCGTTAGGGGCGCCACCGTT
The DNA here is from genome assembly GCF_002162155.2 of Triticum dicoccoides. Classification (NCBI taxonomy): domain Eukaryota; kingdom Viridiplantae; phylum Streptophyta; class Magnoliopsida; order Poales; family Poaceae; genus Triticum; species Triticum dicoccoides. Next base: position 604,407,689 of record NC_041388.1, read on the forward strand.
CGTCACGATGGCGATCTTGTCAGCTTCGCATGCCACTGCGCACCGCTGGCTGCACAGCCTCCCGCCACGCGCGCCTGGAGAGGCCCCCAGAGCGACATGTTGGTGGATGCGCTGGAGCGTGGGCACAGAGTGGCCGCCTGCTGTGGCAAGCGCCTTGCCGCTGCTGTTATCTTGTCGGGTCCGGAAGCTTGTCGCTCACCGGGCATCGAGGTACCTTGGTTGGTCTTCCCGGCAAGCTCCTCTTGCCGGGGCCTTGTTGCCTTGCCGGAGCGCGTGACGCGTCGCGGCAAGTTCCTTGGAGTGCCTTGGTTGGCCTTCCCGGCAAGCTCCTCTTGCCGGGGCCTTGTCTCCTGAGCTTAAATACTTTGTTCTTGAATGGCTCCAAGGGAACCACGGAGGATCTTGGCGTTCGCCCGGCAAGCCTTGCCGCGGGGTGCTGCAACTGCCCGTGCACAAGTTTTTGGGGTACTAGGGTACCCCTATTCTAGTACACCGACAGGAGCCCCCGGGCCTGGGCCAGACACGGTGCCGAGCGCTGTTGGGCCAGGCCCAAGATAGGGCACGGGCACACGCGGACTGGGCCACGCCGAATCTCGCTCCGTATCCACCGCGTTCTCCCCTAACGGCACGCGTTGAATGCGGCGTCGTGGGAGAGATCATGGGTGGTTCTTTATTCGGAAGGGCGAAACGTCCGCCCCGTCCCTCTTTATAAGCAGAGGAAACAGGGGCAGTTCGTTCCCCCTTGCTGGTTGCTACTACTCCATCTTCACGAACCTCCGCCGCTCCCCCCTTCTTCCCGAAGCCGAGAGAGCAGCGCTCCGCCCCCCCATTGCCACCAGCATCACCAACACCATCGACCTCCCCCACCACCTCCGCCATGGCTCCGAAAGCCGACAAGGGAAAGGGCGTGAAGTCGGCCGAGGCGCAGCGGCTCACGGCGCTGCGGAAGGAGCGGGCGATCTTCTCCCCCCAACTCGGCGCGAAGGAGTTGAGGGAGTACTTCTACCTCTTTTGGGCGACGGAGACGCGGGCGCATCCGCGCACGAGGGTACTCCCGACCGCTGCTTCGGGACTGGCTCCAAACGGGTACCCATTCTTCGCGCTGTTCTTCTATTGCAGGCTCTACCCGCCCTTCTCGGAGTTCTTCTGCGATATCATGAACACCTACGGCCTCCGCCTCCTTGATTTCACCCCCAACGCCGTTCTGACCATGGCAGTTTTCGCACATTTGTGCGAAAACTTTGTCGGAGTCCACCCCAATGTTGCCCTTTTCCGCCACTTCTTCATACCTCGGGTAGAGAGAGGAGAGCCGCTTGCCGGAGGGATTGCCTGGATCTCAAGAGTCGGCAAGAAGGAGGCGTACTTGGAGGGTGAGCTCCACAGCAAGTGGGAGGAGTGGAGAGCGGAGTGGTGCTGGATCGTCGAGGAAAATCCGCAGCCCTTCACCGCCGTGCGCCAAGCTCCAATAGTGCGCGGCAATGACTGGAGCAACGTGGCCCCGGAAGACGAGAGGCTGAAGATCGCCATCACTAGGATCCTTCGCCTCAGGCTTGCCGGGCTCACTGTAGGCGCTGTAGGCGCAGATTTCCTCCGCCGCCGCATCGCCCCCCTGCAGGAGAGGGGGAGGCCCGCCTGGGAATTCAAGAACTCGGCGGACATCATGAGACTGCGGCCGGGCCTCAACTACAACTTCACCGTCTTGGAGCTGGATGCAATGCTCCTGGAGTTGTTCAAACGCGATCCTCAGCACCCATTCACACTGCCGAGGGGCGTCGTTCCATTGTGCAATAATTCTTCGCTTGACCGGATCCGCGCCATGATGCCGTTGTGCGATTCACACGGAATCGTTCCAACTTGGCAAGAGCCTGCGGATGACGTCGTGCAAGCGTTCTTCGATAACTTGGAAGAAGTGCCGGTCCATGCTGACGAGCAGAAGAGCCTCACCCGTGACACCACCGACGAGGAGCTGCAGCGCATCGCCACTAGGGCGGAAGAGGTTGCGGCCGCAGCTGCCGCGGGCGCGTTCGGGTTCACTGTGGAGGAGGCAGAGGCGGCAGAAGCGGCAAACCTCGCCGAGCGCGCGGAGTTCATTGGCGAGGAAGAGCCTGCCGGCTCTGAAGCTGAGCCGAGCAAGGCCGGCGAGGAAGAGCCCGAGCCTTCAGAAAGCTTGCCGCAGGCGGAGCCCCCGGCCCCGCCAAGAAGGCGTCTTCGCAGGGCCGCGGACGTAGCGGGGCGGCAGCTGGGTCAACAGCCGCCGTGCCGTGCGACACGCTCTACCGCGGCAAGCAATGTTGCCGCGGGAGCGCCTCACACAGCAGCGGCAACTGGAGCGGGATCTTCCCGGGCCACCGCCACCGCCCCCGCCAAGCGGGCAAGGGATCCTACTCCTCCGCCTCGCCGCACCGGAGGGGAGCCGGACTTCGATCTTTCCGCGCTCAGCTCCGACGAGGAGGAAGAAGTGTAAGTTTCTTTGGTGCTCTTGTAGTTCTTCAATCTTGTTGTTTTTATCTTGTATCTGACTTGCTTCAATCTGGACTCCTTTCTTTTCAGGACGCTGGCCCAGAGAGCGGCGAAGAGGGCCAAGGCCGCGGTGATTGTCATCGAGGATGACCCCACCGTGTCAGCAGGGGGTGGGTCCGAGACCACCTTGACGGACCCGGCAACCACTCCTCAAAGCAGCCCCCAGTGCAGCCCCCAGCGTAAGTTCATAGTAGCTTTCTGCCGTCAGGCGCGCATGAGTGCTTTTTCCTTTGTTGATATCTTGCTTGTTGATTTGTGTAGGAGCAGAGCAGCCACATCAGGAGCGCTCGGAAGCTGGTCCCGAAGTGCCATCTGCTTCGACTACGCTGCCAAGGGAGGAGTTCCCGGTAAGGGAGCGCTCTCCAGCAAGGGGCAGCACCGTCGATCCTGCGGCGGCCGAGACCGCAACTGCAGGTCTTGGCACAGGTAATTCACTTGTCCAAAAACTTTCCCTTGGGTTCTTCTCCTTCTGATTTTCTTCTCTTGGATTTTTGATTGATTTTTCTCCCTTCTTCGTTCTTCAGACCCATCTGCTGCTGAGCCAATGGAGACAGAGGGCGCCGGCGAGGAAGGGGCCGGTGCTGATGAGACCGCCGGCGAGGAGGCCGCCAAGGCTGCCACCGCAGAAGCCGACGAGGGGTTGGGCGATTGCACTGACGACCCTGAGGCCGCAGGAGCGCCAGGCGCTGCATCGACCGCCGATCCCTCTGCCGCTTCTGCGGAGCCGGGCTCCGAGGAGCCCCAGCCCGGCGCCTACTTGAAGGCCGGTGACGATATCTTCATCAAGCTACCCTGGGCGTCGAGCTCCAGGACGCCGGTCGAGGGGGAAACTTTCAATGAGGAGGTGCTCGCCTCTGCTGGACTGTCGTTGGTCGACGCGCCCAGCAGCAGCAGTGGCGAGCCTGAGGAGGAGCAGCTCCTGCGGAAGCTGCTGTCACTCTACCGCGCGCGGCAAGCCAAGCTGGCTTCCCGGGAAGCGCTTGTCGCGAAGGCGGGAGTTGATATGGAGAAGCGCGCGGAGGAGCTTCGGGGCCACAATCAAGAAGCTCTCCAGTCCCTGGCACAGGAGCGGGAGCGACTCGCCGAGGAGCGCACGGCCTTCCTTCTCGAGAAGGCCGAAGCTGAGGAGGAACAAAGGCTGGCCGCCGAGAAGCAGTCCGCGCGAGAAGGCGAATTGGTGCAGCGGAAGGCCAACCTCGATAGCTACGAGGAGGAGCTCGCCGAGCGCGAGCAAGCACTTGGCGGGGCGCTCAAGGAGGCAAAGGACGCTGCCGCAATCGCAGAGGCTGCCAAGAAAGAGCTGGAGGAGAAGGTGGCGCAGCTGGAGGCCAACATCGGGAAGAGCGGCGAGGAGCTTGCCGCGCTCAAGCGTGAGCGTGAGAAGGATGCTGCTGCCCACGGCGAGCTGCAAGGTCTTCTCGCTGAGAGGGGCAAGGAGCTCAGCGCCGCCAAGGATTCCAATGCAGACCTGGATTTGAAGCTGGCTACGCTGACGCAGACGCTGGACGCCGCCAAGGAGCGGGAGAAGACCTTGTCGGAGAAGGTCAAGGCTGACAAGGCACTGCTGGAGAGCATCGTAGTTATCCAGAACTCATTCAGAGATACTGTGGAGCACTGCACCGAGGGTCTGGTGAATATTGCCGCAGTCATCGACGAGGAGCTGGCGCAGCTGGGGATGGAGGACTTTGGGTATCCTTCCGACGAGAATCTCCAACCCAGCGCCAAGCTCAGCCTGTTCTTTAAGGGCGTGGCGACGGCACTCCAGCGGCTCCAGGAGAGGATCCCAAAGTAGCTGGCCGACGAGTCACGCAGAATCTGCGCCGGGGTTCTCCAGAAGGTGCTGATGAAGGTGGCCTTCCGCAACCCAGGCCTCAGCTTCACCAACATCCTCAATTCCTTGCCGCCAGACGCCGATCGAGACGCACTCAAGGCCCTTGTCGCATCCATTATGGACAAGGTGAGCGAGATCAAGAGGGTTGAGGGCGATCGCGTAGACTAGGCCGCTCATTTCTTCTTTTCCCTTGTCACTGCTAATCACGTTATGAAAACAGTCTGTTAGAGCCGCGACAAGTTATCTTGTAATATAACTTTATTTCTGTTATCAATTGCTATGTTATTTCCTCTACTAGATTCCTTCCTTTGTATGTTTTTACCCTACGCTTCTAGGGAACTTGTCGGCGCAGGCACCCGAGCCGCGAGCGCTGAGTGCGGAACGTCAGCAGCCTGCTGGCGGCGCTGCTTCTGACAAGAAAGCTTGTCGCGACTAGATGCAGCACACTTAAGTTGTTGAGAGGACTCGAAACAAAGTAAGGGCGCAACTAGCCACGAGTTGGTTCCTTCACGCACAGGTTTTCCATACAAAGCAGGGTCGTTCGAGGAAGATAACTCAAAAATTTAAAAACTGATTGCTCAAACTTTGGCAACTTAGCTTTTCTGTCGTTTGCTTCCTGGCAAGGCAAAACTTTGCTTGAACGACGCCTGGTCCATACCACAATCCTCTCCTTCCCCCCCCGGCAAACTTGTGTGCGAGGGAACCTTCTTTTCCTTTGTTGAAAAAGAAGAAAGAAGAGAAAATAATGATATGGAGCCCTTCGGCTCGTTATTGCTTACCGGATGTAGGTGCTGCACAAAGTGTCAGATAACGCATGCAAGAAAGAAACTAATGCATGAAATGGACAAGTTGTGCGGAGCACATGGGGTTCTATTTATGCACGGGATCTGCGCCCGGCTTTGTACAAAGGATTACATGCAACAGCGGCAAGACTTGTACAAAAGGTGGTCGCTGGAACGGGTTCCGGCAACCGCGCCCTACGGGAAAAACTTACGAAGATGTTCTATGTTCCAGGAGTTGCTCACCGGAATGCCATCTTCGGTCTCAAGGCGGACAGCGCCGGGCCTTGTGACTCGTTTCACCCGATAAGGGCCTTCCCACTTCGGCGTCAACTTGTTGGAATTCTTGGCGGACTGAACGCACCGAAGAACAAGGTTGCCTTCCTCGAAGCTTCTGGCTTTAACTTTGCGGCTATGGTAGCGGCGCAAAGCTTGCTGGTATCGAGCAGCTCGTACATCAGCCTGAAGACGATCTTCCTCAAGGATCAGCGCGTCGTCTTGTCGCAGCTGTTCTTGCTCAAGCTCATCATAAGCGAGCACTCGAGGCGATCCGTATACGAGTTCCGTGGGGAGAACTGCCTCTGCTCCATAGACTAGAGCGAAAGGCGTCTGGCCAGTGGCTTGATTTGGCGTCGTTCTGATCGACCAAAGAACCACCGGCAGCTCCTCGATCTAGTTTTTTCCGCACTTGCGCAGCCTGTCGAAAGTTCTGGTCTTGAGTCCGCGCAGCACTTCAGCATTTGCCCTCTCCGCTTGACCGTTGCTTCTCGGATGAGCAACAGAAGCGAAGCAGACCTTGGCGCCAAGGTCTTGGACGTACTGCATGAAGGTGCGGCTCGTGGATTGCGTGCCGTTGTCGGTGATGATCCTGTTAGGGATCCCGAAACGGCAAACAATTGACCTGAAGAACTTGACTGCTGACTGTGCTGTCACCTTCCTCACTGGCTGCACTTCCGGCCACTTTGTGAACTTGTCAATTGCGATGTACAAGTACTCAAAGCCCCCGACAGCTCGGGGGAAAGGGCCGAGGATATCGAGCCCCCAGACCGAAAATGGCCAGGATAAAGGGATCGTCTGGAGAGCTTGAGCTGGCTGGTGTATCTGTTTGGAGTGGAACTGGCACGCTTCACACTTGATTACTTGTGCAGTTGCATCCTGGAGGGCTTTCGGCCAAAAGAAACCTTGCCGGAAAGCTTTGCCGGCAAGTGCTCTTGCGCCAATGTGGTGGCCACATATGCCTCCATGTATCTCTGCCAACAGCTTTTGTCCATCTTCCCGGCAAATACACTTCAATTTCACACAGTTGAGTCTTCTTCTGTACAGTATGCTATCGACAAACTGGTACATACTTGACTGCCGGGCTACTTTTTCCGCTTCTTCTTGCTCTTCGGGAAGTTCTCCTGTCTGAAGGAAATGGACAATCTGCTGTGCCCATGCTGGAGCTTGTGGCTCGACAACAAGGACTAAAGGCACATCTGCTGCTGCGGGAACATCCGCTTCTACGGCAAGGACTTACGGCCCCGCTGGAGCTTGATGTTCCCTGGCAAGCTTGCCGGAGCAAAACTTGTCGGGAGCGTCTGCTTCAACGGAACAAATCATAAGGCTTGCCGAAGTAGACTGCCCCTCAGCATCCTTGGTGTTGATCTTGGGGATTTTCTTGGTGGCGGCTTCGGGGAGCTCTGCCGGAAAGTAGTCACCAGAAACCAACTTCCTCTTTTTGCTTTGTCCAGTTGATGGTGTTACGGATGGTTGAGTCAACTTGAGCACAAAGATCCCTGGTTCCACAGGTAACTTTAGTGCGGCGCACTTTGACAGGCCATCAGCAATGTCATTCTGAGCTCTTGGGATATGCTCCATCTGTAGGCCATCCAAGTGCTCTTCTAGCTTCCTCACTTCATCAACATATGCTTTCATCAATGGACTCTGGTAGTTCTTGTTCACTTGGCGGACGACAAGCTGTGAGTCACCCCTGACAATGAGCTTCTTGATCCCAAGGTCTGCTGCGATTCTGAGACCGGCAAGCAATCCTTCATACTCTGCAGTATTGTTGGTTGCTTGCTCCTTGGGAAAGTGCATCTGGACTACGTACTTGAGGTGCTCTCCGGTGGGCGCGACAAGCAGCACGACCGCACCGGCGCCTTGCAGCGAGAAGGCACCATCAAAGTACATCAGCCACTCTTTGCTTGCCTCTTTGACGGGTATGCTCGTCTCTGGAATTTCTTCATCTGGTGTTGGCGTCCATTCTGCTATGAACTCTACCAATGCTCTGCTTTGGATAGTTGAAGTGCTCTCAAACTTGAGGCCAAAGCTTGACAGTTCCAGCGCCCACTCGACAATCCTGCCTGTCGCTTCTGGATTTTGCAGTATCCTTTTCAGCGGAAAGCGAGTGACGACTGTGATCTCATGTGCTTGGAAGTAATGGCGCAACTTTCTCGAGGCCATGAGGAGGCCGAAAAGCAACTTCTGCACACCAGAGTACCTTGATCTAGCCCCCTGTAGAAGGGAACTGACAAAGTAAACTGGACGCTGCACCATTCTCTTCTGCATCTTATCATGCTCCTGCGCAGATCCATCTCTGTCGGGACCAGAGCTTGTCGGCGAAGCCCCCTGCTTGTCGCTGGATGCATCTGCCGTGGTTGCTGGCTCATCATCTGCCTCCCTCTCCGCCACTAACGCAGCACTAACCACTTGATTGGTTGCCGCTATATACAGCAGCAACTTCTCTTGCGGCTTAGGTGCGACAAGTGTTGGAGTGGAGGACAGGTATCTCTTCAAGTCCTGCAGCGCAGCCTCCGCCTCCAGAGTCCATTTTATTGGACCTGCCTTTTTCAAAATTTTGAAAAATGGCAGGGCGCGCTCAGCAGATCTAGAGATAAACCTGCTGAGAGCAGCCACGCAACCGGCAAGCCTTCGTACATCCTTGACGCGCTTTGGTGCTTCGATCTGCTCAATGGCCTTGATCTTGTCGGGATTGGCTTCAATCCCCCGCTGAGACACGAAGAACCCGAGAAGCTTGCCGGAAGGGACTCCAAACACGCACTTCTCGGGGTTAAGCTTGAGGTTGATCTTGCGTAGATTTGCAAATGTCTCGTCTAAATCTTGAACCAGGGTCGCCCTGTTCTTGCTCTTGACCACTATGTCATCCATGTAGGCTTGCACATTTCTGCGCATCTGCGGCTCAAAAGCGTGGTGGACTACCCTTGCGAATGTTGAACCAGCATTCTTCAAACCGAAAGGCATCCGTACGAAGCAGTACGTGCCACACGGGGTGATAAATGCGGTTTTCTCTTCATCCTCTTCTGCCAAGAAGATCTGATGGTATCCTGAGTATGCATCAATAAATGAAAGCAAATCACATCCGGCTGTGGAGTCAACAATCTGGTCAATGCGCGGCAAGGGAAATGGGTCTTTGGGACAAGCTTTATTAACATCAGTGAAGTCAATACAAAGCCTCCATTTCCCGTTAGCCTTGCGCACGACAACAGGATTGGCCAACCATGTGGGATGGAGCACTCCTCTGACAAGGCCTGCTGCTTCCAACTTCTTGATTTCTTCTGCGATGAATTCTTGGCGCTCCACTGCCTGTTTCCTGACTTTCTGCTTGACGGGCCGCACATGAGGACAGACGGCAAGGTGGTGCTCAATTACTTTCCTAGGAACACCGGGGATATCAGACGGTTGCCACGCAAACACGTCAACATTCGCCCGCAGGAAAGCAACGAGCGCGCTTTCCTATTTGGGGTCAAGAGTGGCGCTGATGGTGAAGGTACCACCAGTGTCGTCCTCCTTGGCGGACACCTCTTGGTCTCAGGTGGAGCTGTCATTGCCTCCTTACACTTGCCGGTGGAGCTCGATGGCGCGTCCTCGACGGTAGCGCAACACTCCGAAGAGGTGCGCTTGCCGGAGTGGGCATCAGAGCTCTTGCCGGACTTGATCTTCTTCTTCCCCCCGGGAGCTTCAGCGGCAAGTGTCTTGCATTCTGCTGCGGCTACTGCTTCCCGGTAGATCTTGTCGGCACAGATAAGAGCATCCTTCTTGTCGCCAGGGACAGAGATGACACTTATCGGGCCTGGCATTTTCAGTACGTTGTACGCATAGTGAGAGGCTGCCATGAACTTGGCGAGTGCCGGACGGCCAAGGATTCCATTGTAAGGTAATGGAAAGTCAGCAACATCAAACATGACCCTCTCAGTCCTAAAGTTCAGCTCGCTGCCAAATGTTATCGGCAACGTGATCTTTCCCTTCGGCTTGCTCCTTCCCGGGTTGATTTCTTGAAATGTACCGGTCTCTTCAAGCTCGCTGTCAGGGATCTGGAGTTTCTGGAGCACCGCGGAGGAGATCAGGTTCAAGCCGGCCCCGCCGTCAACTAGCATCTTAGTGACCTTGAGGTTGCGGATTGTTGGTGAAACCAACATCGGCAAGCACCCGACCGCAGTTACGCGATCAGGGTGGTCCTCAATATCAAAGATTATAGGCGTGCTAGACCATTTCAGAGGCTTGCGTGACTCGACGGGTGGTTCTGCTGCATTAACTTCCCGCACCCACTGCTTGAGCTGACGGTGCGAGGTATGCAGAGAAGAACCACCGTCAACGCACAGGACCTCTGTGGCTTTCTGGAACCCCTGCTCATCAGTCTCCTCATCATCCATGTCTTCATCGTCATCGTCATCTTCATCCTTGTCGCGGCCGCGAGGAGGTCTGTCTCCTTGCCGCTGCTTGGCCTTGCCGCGGCATCCTCCTCGGCCGGGACATTTCTTGCCGGATCCCCCAGCACCTTCCTGGGCCTTCTCCTTGTCGCGCCGCTCGTATTCAGCTTTCTGTTGCTCAACAAGCTGCTCGACTTTTTTACAGTTCTGGAGATCATGGCCCTTGGTGCGGTGGATCTTGCAATACTGCTTGTTGGTGCCGTCCTGCTTGTCAGCGACCGCCACCTCCGCGGCAACCTCCTTGCCGGAGTCACCAGTTTTGGCTTCCTTGGCGCCACCACCGTTGCCAGACTGCTCAACAACTAGCACCTCTTTGCGTTCCTCTTCTTGTTGTTCCGCCGCCGGTTTTCCTTACCGGGGCAGCATCTTCACTGTCAGATCCTCCCGCTCCTACATTCTCTCCGGGGAGTCTCCTCCCTTCCTCAGCACGTGCACACTTGTCGGCCAGTGCATATAACTCACTGACGTCCCTGATCTTGCACATCGCCATTTCCTCCCGCATCCTGCAGTTTCGCACGTTCTGATGGAACGCGCTGATCACCGCGGCAGGGTGGACGTCTGGGATGTTGTGCTGCACACTACTGAATCTCTGAATGTACTTGCGCAGGGGCTCTCCTTCCTTCTGGGCGAGCAGATGAAGATCACTCTCCTGGCCATGAGGCTTGTGTCCGCCTGTGAAGGCGCTGACAAACTGATGGCACAGATCAGCCCAAGAGGATATGGAGTTGTCCGGCAAGTGCATGAGCCAGGATCTGACGTTGGGCTTGAGCACCAGCGGGAAGTACTTGGCAAGGATCTTGTCATCCCGTCCCCCGGCAGCCTGCACCGCAATGGTGTAGATGCTGAGGAACTCCGACGGATGCGTCTTGCCGTCGTACTTCTCTGGTACGTCTGGCTTGCAGTTCTTCGTGCTGGGCCACTGGACTTGCCGCAGCTCACGAGTGAACGCAGGGCAACGCAGAGAAGGGTACAAATGTAAAAAGTGAGGTGGTTGGTACAGTTACTTGTACAGTGCACCCTACCTAACCCTGACGGCAGGGGACAAGGGCATTAAATGCCCGTCTGAGTCGCCCAGACAGTGCAGAAAAGGACCGTTAGGGGCGCCACCATTCGCCACGATGGCGATCTTGTCAGCTTCGCATGCCACTGCGCACCGCTGGCTGCACAGCCTCCCACCACGCGCGCCTGGAGAGGCCCCCAGAGCGACACGTTGGTGGATGCGCTGGAGCGTGGGCACAGAGTGGCCGCCCGCCGCGGCAAGCGCCTTGCCGCTGCTGTTATCTTGTCGGGTCCGGAAGCTTGTCGCTCACCGGGCCTCGAGGTACCTTGGTTGGTCTTCCCGGCAAGCTCCTCTTGCCGGGGCCTTGTTGCCTTGCCGGAGCGCGTGACGCGTCGCGGCAAGTTCCTTGGAGTGCCTTGGTTGGCCTTCTCGGCAAGCTCCTCTTGCCGGGGCCTTGTCAAGGGAACCACGGAGGATCTTGGCGTTCGCCCGGCAAGCCTTGCCGCAGGGTGCTGCAACTGCCCGTGCACAAGTTCGGGGTACTAGGGTACCCCTATTCTAGTACACCGACACTATATCATTCAATTTAGTAAGATGTGCCACAACAGTTTCAGATTCATAACCATGAAAAGGATCAGATTCAACCAAAGTAATTATATCAGGATCAACAGAGAAATCATAATCCTTATCAGTAACAAAGATAGGTGAAGTAGCAAAAGCAGGGTCAGGTTTCATTCTAGCATTTAGAGATTGCTTACTCCATTTAGCTAATAACCTTTTGAGTTCATTTCTATTTTTGCAAGCTAAAATAGCTAAAGAAGCTTCTCTATCAAAAACATAACCCTTAGGAATAACAAGTGATTCTTCATCATCATTTTCATCAGTATCACCAGATTCAATATTTTCAATCTCTCTAGCCCTAGCAAGTTGTTCATCAAGAAAATCACTAAGTGGCACAGTAGTATCAGGCATAGAGGTAGTTTCATCATAAGTATCATGCATAGCAGAAGTGGCATCATCAATAACATGCGACATATCAGAACGAATAGCAGAAGCAGGTGTAGGTGTCACAAGCTTACTCAAAATAGAAGGTGAATCAAGTGCAGAGCTAGATGGCAGTTCCTTACCGCCCCTAGTAGTTGAGGGATAGATCTTGGTTTTTGGATCTCTTAAGTTCTTCATAATGATAAGCAGATATATATCCCAAATGACTCAAAGAATAGAGCTATGCTCCCCGGCAACGGCGCCAGAAAATAGTCTTGATAACCCACAAGTATAGGAGATCGCAACAGTTTTCGAGGGTAGAGTATTCAACCCAAATTTATTGATTCGACACAAGGGGAGCCAAAGAATATTCTCAAGTATTAGCAGCTAAGTTGTCAATTCAACCACACCTGGAAACTTAGTATCTGCAGCAAAGTATTTAGTAGCAAAGTAATATGATAGTAGTGGTAATGGTAGCAAAAGGTAACGGTAGTAAAAGCAATGTTTTTGGTATTTTGTAGTGATGATAGCAATAGCAACGAGAAAGTAAATAAGCGAAGAACAATATATGGAAAGCTCGTAGGTAATGGATCGGTGATGGAGAATTATGACGGATGGGGTTCATCATGTAACAGTCATAACCTGGGGTGACACAGAACTAGCTCCAGTTCATTGATATAATGTAGCCATGTATTCCGAATATAGTCATACGTGCTTATGGAAAAGAACTTGCATGACATCTTTTGTCCTACCCTCCCGTGGCAGTGGGGTCCTTACAAAAACTAAGGGATATTAAGGCCTCCTTTTAATAGAGAACCGGAACAAAGCATTAACACATAGTGAATACATGAACTCCTCAAACTACGGTCATCACAGGTAAGTATCCCGATTATTGTCACTTCGGGGTTAACGGATCATAACACATAATAGGTGACTATAGACTTGCAAGATAGGATCAAGAACTCTCATATATTGATGAAAACATAATAGGTTCAGATCTGAAATCATGGCACTCGGGCCCTAGTGACAAGCATTAAGCATAGCAAAGTCATAGCAACATCAATCTCAGAACATAGTGGACACTAGGGATCAAACCCTAACAAAACTAACTCGATTACATGATAGATCCCATCCAACCCATCACCGTCCAACAAGCCTACGATGGAATTACTCACGCACGGCGGTGAGCATCATGAAATTGGTGATGGAGGATGGTTGATGATGACGATGGCGACGGATTCCCCTCTCCGGAGCCCCGAACAGACTCCAGATCAGCCCTCCCGAGAGGTTTTAGGGCTTGGCGGCGGCTCCGTATCATAAAACACGATGATTTCTTCTCTCTGATTTTTCTCTCCCCGAAACACAATATATGGAGTTGGAGTTGGAGTCGGAGAGGCAACAGGGGGCCCACGAGGTAGGGGCGCGCCCCCCACCCTCGTGGAGAGGTGGTGGGCCCCCTGGCCTTCATCTTTTGCAGGTATTTTTCATATTTTCTGAAAAGTTGCTCCGTGAAGTTTTAGGTCATTCTGAGAACGTTTGTTTCTGCACATAAATAACACCATGGTAATTCTGCTGAAACAGCGTCAGTCCGGGTTAGTTCCATTCAAATCATGCAAGTTAGAGTCCAAAACAAGGGCAAAAGTGTTTGGAAAAGTAGATACGACGGAGACGTATCAATATGAATCATTATAATCTTTAAGTGTTATTGTTGACATGGTTAGTTATAATGTTGGCTGGAAACATGGGTGTTGTTTAAGCTTATTTATGCAAACAAGAGCAAAAGAGTTCGTAAAAGTTTTTCTTTCTCACTTTTAGTTTATCAACTGAATTGCTTGAGGACAAGCAAAGATTTAATATTGGGGGAGTTGATACGTCTCCTACGTATCTACTTTTTCTCACGCTTTTCCTCTTGTTTTGGACTCTAATTTGCATGATTTGAATGAAATTAGCCCCAGACTGACGTTGTTTTAAGCAGAACTACCATGGTGTTGTTTTTGTGCAGAAATAAAAGTTTTCGGAATGGAATGAAACTTTACGAGGATTTTTTATATCAATAATAAGAATTACTGGAGCCAAGACCCACCGGAGAGGGGCCCCTGGGTGGGCAAAACCCACCAGGGCGTGCCCCCCTCTCTTGGCATGCCCAAGTGGGCTGTACCCACCTGATGGCCCTACTGATGACCCCCCTGATACTATAAGTTCACATATTGCCAGAAAAAATTAGGGAGAAAGAATTATCGTGATCCACGAGACGGAGCCACCGCCAAGCCATGTTCTTCCTCGGGAGGGCAGATCTGGAGTCCGTTTGGGGCTCCGGAGAGGGGGATCTTCGTTCTTCGTCATCACCAACCCTTCTCCACAATTCCATGATGCTCCCTGCCGGGAGTGAGTAATTCCTTCATAGGCTCGCTGATCGGTGAGGAGTTGGATGAGATTCATCATGTAATCGAGTTAGTTTTGTTAGGGCTTGATCCCTAGTATCCACTATGTTCTTAGATTGATATTATTATGACTTTGCCATGCTTAATGCTTGTCACTTTGGGCCCGGGTGCCATGATTTCAGATCTGAACCGTTTATGTTATCATCATTATATCCATGTTCTAGATCTGATCTTGCAATTTATAGTCACCTACTACGTGTTATGATCCGGCAACCCTAGAATGACAACAACTGGGCCCACTCCCGATGATCACCGTAGTTTGAGGACTTCATGTATTCACTATGTGTTAATGCTTTGTTCCGGTTCTTTATTAAAAGAAGACCTTAATATCCCTTAGTTTCCAATATGGACCTCGCTGCCACGGGAGGGTACGACAAAAGATGTCATGCAAGTTCTTTTAATAAAGCACGTATGACTATCTACAGAATACATGCCTACGTTATATCAATGAACTGGAGCTAGTGTCGTATCGCCCTAGGTTATAACTGTCACATGATGAATATTATTCAACAAGTCACCGATCCAATGCTTACGAATTTATCCTTATTGATCTCACTAAGTTATCGCTGCTATCATCACGGTTACACTTGCTAACTACTGTTATCACTGTTACTGTTACTGCTGCTACTGTCACTATTATCAAAACTATCAAACTACTTTGCTACTGATCACTTTGCTGCAGATAATTAATCTCCAGGTGTGGTTGAATTGACAACTCAGCTGCTAATACCTTCGAATATTCTTTGGCTCCCCTTGTGTCGAATCTATAAATTTGGATTGAATACTCTACTCTCGAAAACTGTTGCGATGCCCTATACTTGTGGGCTATCAAATAACTGATACAAATTTCAGAAATTGTTCAACTATGCAATTTTCATTGCTTCTTTTTGTTTTGTTCTGGGAACTTTCAAATTGCTTTGAGTTTTTCCTTTGCATATTTATGTAAGAAAATATTAGAAGACAATATGGTTTTGCATCAGAATCGGACCGTGGAAAGCATATTTCATGAGTCCCGTATGCGTTATCTCAATTTGAATTATCCCATTTAATTGCTTACAACTTAACTTCATCATATATCACAGTTGTTTAATTGTTTTAGAGCAATTCCTCGCCTGGTATCATGCCATTTCACTTAAACATTCATTTTTTCTTTATGCATACACTTTCAAAATATTGAAGAAATATCCCACGACAACGCAGATGGTATCATGTAGTCACGCTAATTTTCCACATAGTATGTTTAGACGCCTAAACCTTTTTGAGACAATTTAGGCGTCATTTAGATGCCTAAACCTACTCCAACGTGCATAGCCCAAGGCCCAATAAGACGTTCCATGTAATGTGATTCATCAAATGCCTGGAGCGGCGTTTATATCTCGCATTAAGCGCAACGACTATTTGCCGCATTAAGCGACGCGCTAGCGTTCAATCACGTCGAGGTTTCCAGCGGTGATCGTTTACTGGGCTGGCCCATGTTCGTGCAGAAAAATAGAACGGAAAAAAGGGAAGTACCGGGGCTCAATCCTTGGTCAGGAACGAACAAACGCAGAGCACTAGCCACCGCGCCACGCTAGGAGTTCGTGATAATAGCTAGGGCACGGCCCACTTGAAGCACAACGTGACAGTTTTCTCCTGTCTTTTTTTCGTTTTCTTTTCTTATCCTCGTTTTTTTCATTTCTTTGCTTTTGTTTCTTCATTTTTGTTTCTTCTCCGTTTTTCTTCATTTTTTTAATTGTCCGAACGCTTATTCGACACTTTTCAAATACTTGTTCCCCATTTTAACACTTGTTCAACAATTTTCAAATACTCATTGAACACTTTTCAAATAGTAGTTCAACAATTTTTAAAACTTATTCAACATTTTTTTATTTTGTTTCCTTTGGTTTTTCTTCTCCATTTTTTGCATTCTTTCTTCTTTCTTCTCAGATCAGATGTGTTTCATTCTTGTTTATTTCTTTTTTTCTCCATTTTTTGTTTGTTTTTCTTTTTTCTTCTTCATATTTTGTTTTTCATCTGTGTTTTCTTATGTTTGTTTTTGTTTTCACTCTACATTTTCGTACATGTCAAAAAAATTGTAAGAAGCGATCAACATTTTTTGTTTGCGCGTTCAAAACTGTCCGAATGCTTTATCAACATCATTCAAATACTTGTTCAACATTTTAATAGTTATTCAATTTTTTAAAAATACTTGTTCAACATTTTGAATACTTATTCAATGTTTTTCAATACTCGTCCAACATTTTTTCAAATAATTGCTCAACATTTTTAATCCTTATTCAACATTTTCAAATAGTTGTTGAACTTTTTTCAAACTCTTTTTCAAACATTTTGTAAATATTTGTTCAACATCATATACTCGTTCAACATTTTTTTAATACCTATTCAACATTTTTTAAATACTTGCTCAACATTTTTAATATTTATTCAACATGTTTCAAATACTTGTTCAACAGTTCTCAAATTATTGGTAAATATTTTTTAATACTAATTCAAAAAAAATTCAAATTTTATTTTAAAGAGTGTTTTTTGTAATATATAAAAGTATGAAAAGTACAAAATAACAAAAAGTGAGAACAGAAAACAGAAAGAAGAAAACAGATTGTGGCACCCGCGCGGCTGGGCCTACTGTCTGCGGCCCAGTTGGGCGTTTCCTTCAGCCAGGGAATGCTCGTGGCTCGCATAACGCGACAAATAGTCACGACCCCCATTAAGAGACCCCCTCCATGGCGCCTTTAGCGCTGAAATCACTAATTAAGGAGTACTCGTTGTAAAGAACATTCTACTTTCCCAGGTCGCGATAAATGACGTACATGCAGTGTGCCCTTTGTCGCAACTTGGAAGTTTTCCTTTTCTCGTAGATTTGTTTATTCAAAATGTTTTATCTCTTAAACCGTGCGTCCAAATCTTGAACCGTTTTTACTATTGGATTTCTCGCGTCGAGATCTTGAAAATTAGATCTCATGTTGATAGGTTTTGATGAACTATTTTTTCACGAAAAAACCGGACGAAAAAAACCGGGCGAAAAAACCGAATCGGTAGCACGGTTTTTTTCCCTTTCCGAAAGAGGCACGCCCGTGCCTCTCGCGAAATCACAGCCATGCCTCTCGTGGAAGCAAAACCGTGACTCTTGTGGAAAGAAAAAAAATAGAAAACGCGTTTTTTTTCGTTTCCGAGAGACACGGCCGTGACTCTGGTGAAAGCACAACCGTGCCTCTCGCGAAAGCAAAACTGTGACTCTCCCGAAAGAAAAAAAACAAAAAACGCGTATTTTTTTCCTTTCCGAGAGGCACGGCCGTGACTTTCGTGTAAGCACAACCGTGCCTCTCACAGAATCAAAACCGTGACTCTCATGAAAGAAAAAAAAAGCAAACGCGTTTTGTTTTTCCCCTTCTGAGAGGCACGGCCGTGACTCTCGCGAAAGCACAACCGTGCCTCTCGCGGAAGCAAAACCGTGAGTCTCGCGAAAGAAAAAAATAGAAAACGAGTATTTTTTCGTTTCCGAAAGGCACGGCCGTGACTCTCGATAGAGCACAACCGTGCCTCTCGCGGAAGAAAAACCGTGACTTTCGTGAAAGAAAAAAAAGAAAACATGTTTTTTCGCGCAAAAATTTTTTTTCCAATTTTTTTGATCGAAATGTTAAGAAAGACCGGGGGAAACCAAAACGTCGAAAAAATCCGGAAAACCCCGTTTAAAAAGCCGAAAACGCGTGTGAAAAATAAAAAAATAAAATCAGAAGGGAGTGTCCAAAGCGCAACACATGGCGAATGGCTGAGAGCGCGCCAAGTGGCGCTGATCGTTGCGAGGCTCCCGAAGGAGCACCCGTTAAATAGTTTCTCCCCTTTAGCGCCCATTAGCGAATCCAGCGACGCTCGCTTGCATGGGCCTTTAGCGCCTTTCGCTTGCATGGGCCTTGCCCAGCAACGCTCGTTGGCTGCCGCTGCCCGCTCGTCGCTCGCTCGCTCGCTGCCCGCTCGATCGTCTCCTTCCGCGGCTCGCTCGCTAGCTGCTGTGTCGATTGCTCAAAAGAAAAGGCTGCCCGCTTGATTACTTTTTTTCTTCACTCAAAAAATGCTACGGCACATACCGGTTTTCTTGAAAAAACAAACCGATTTGCTACAGTATGTACTCTTGTCCTTCGAAAAAAGTTCATCAAATTCGACAAAAGTTCATCGAATTCAAATAAAGTTCACCGAATTCAAAAAAGTTCACCCCGTTCGAAAAAGTTCATTGAATTTGAAAGAAGTTCACCGAATTCTAAAAAAAGTTCATCAAATTCTGAAAAAAGTTCATTGAATTTGAAAAAGAAAACAGTTCATTGAATTTGATACAAAATTCATCGATTTTAAATAAGAAGTTGATGGATTTAAAAAAAGTTTATCGAACCTAGAAAGAAGAAAAAGAAAATAGAAAATAGAAAAACGCAAACAGAAGAAAAAAAATAAAGAAGAGAAGACATAAATATATGTTGGTGATGGCGTGGTGGTTGCTGCATCTTACTATTAAGTTTTTTTTTGAGACAATCTTACTATTAAGTAGGATGTCTGTGGTTCGACGACTCCCATGCTAGCAGATTATTTTGGGAGCTCCTAACCGGCGCTGAAGGCGCCGGTTTTGTGGTCTGGCGCTCGAAGCGCACGTTACTGGGCCGGCCCAGGTGAACTTCGACCGAAAACCACGACGCAAAAAAATGAACGTGAAAAATTGCGAAAGCTGTGTTTCAAACTCACGATCACACTTCTTTCTGTCCGGCACGAGAACCACTAGACAAAATACGTTCTTATGTTTTGTAGCTGGGAAAAAGTTCTACTTAACCGTGATTCAGTGAAAACATTAACGTAAAATCCGAAAATTGGTTGAAAAGTTCATTGGTTCTGAAAAATAAGTTCATCGATTTTGAAAACTAGTTCACCATTTTTCTAAAAAATTCATAAAATTTTAAAAAGCTTAATCGATTTTGAAAAAATGTTCATCGGTTTTGAAAAAATGTTCATCGGTTTTGAAAAAAGTTCATCAATTTTGAAAAAAAGTTCATCAACTTGGAAAAAAGATTCATGGAATTTGGGAAAAAATATTCATCGAATTTGAAAAATGTTCATCGAATTTGGAAAAAGTTCATCGAATATGAAAAAAAACATCGGATTTGAAAATTGTTCATTGATTTAAAAAAATATTCATTGAATTTGAAAAAAAGATCACCGAATTTGAAAATAAGTTCAGCGATTTTGATAAAGTTCATTGAATTTGAAAAAAGTTCATCGAAATTGAAAAAAAGTTCACAAATTTGATAAAAAGTTCATTGAATTTGATAAAAGTTCATCAAATTTGAAAATTAAGTTCATAGATTTTGATAACAGTTCATTGAATTTGAAAATAAGTTCATCGATTTTGAAAAAAGTTCATTAAATTTGAAAAATAAGTTCATTGATTTTGATAACAGATCATTGAATTTGAAAAAAGTTTGTTGAATTTTAAAATAAGTTCATCGATTTTGATAAAAGTTCATTGAATTTGAAAAAAGTTCATTGAATTTGAAAAAAGTTCACCGAAATTGAAAAAAGTTCACGAATTTGATAAAAAGTTTTCGCATTTAAGGAAAGATGAAAAGAAACATGAAAAAGGAACAAAAGAAAAAAGGAAAAAAAACGCCCAGAAATTGACCAGCGAACGACCTAGATAAAGATTAAAAAAGAAAAGAAAGAAGTTTGTGTACATAGACGCGTTCTTATCCTGGTGGTTAGTGTGCTCCACATTCAATCAGCGATCCAGTGTTCGATCCCTCGCTAGCTCACGTCAATTTTTGCTCTTCTTTCAATAGGGAAAAAAGAGAAACGGGCCGGCCCAAGACGGCGCGGGGGTGTGCGCCCGTTTGCGTGGATGCCTGTATCGGGCGCAACGGCCGCCGTTTAGGAAATGCCGATTTTTTTGCCATGTGATTAACACAGGGGAAAAAAAGCAAGATGGGCCGGCCCAGCGGAGCAGGCGTTACGCGCCCATTTGCGGATTGTACTGTATCGGGCGCAAAGGGCGCCGAATAGGATTTAGCCCGCATTAAGCGAGTCCGTAGAAAATCTCACGTCGAGTTTTTCGTGGTCGTGATCGTTACTGGGCCGGCCCATTTTCGCGCACAGTTAATGAAAAAAAGAGAAGGAAAAGGTGTGTAGCAGGGATCGAACCATGGTCGCCGCAAAGGTAATCAAGGCTACTAGCGGGCCGGCCCAAGACGGCGCGGGGGTGTGCGCCCGTTTGCGTGGATGCCTGTATCGGGCGCAACGGCCGCCGTTTAGGAAATGCCAATTTTTTTGCCATGTGATTAACACAGGGGAAAAAAAGCAAGATGGGCCGGCCCAGCGGAGCAGGCGTTACGCGCCCATTTGCGGATTGTACTGTATCGGGCGCAAAGGGCGCCGAATAGGATTTAGCCCGCATTAAGCGAGTCCGTAGAAAATCTCACGTCGAGTTTTTCGTGGTCGTGATCGTTACTGGGCTGGCCCATTTTCGCGCACAGTTAATGAAAAAAAGAGAAGGAAAAGGTGTGTAGCAGGGATCGAACCATGGTCGCCGCAAAGGTAATCAAGGCTACTAGCCAACACGCCAACGTACAATAAATGTTGAGAACAAGGATGCGATCTACTCCCTCCGTTCCGAATTACTTGACGCAGGTATGGATATATTTACATGTATTTTAGTTCTAGATACATCCATTTCTGCAACGAGTAATTTGGAACGGAGGGAGTACTTGAAGCTAGCGGAGCCGGTTTCTCCATTCTTTTTTTAGTTTAGTTCTCCATTTTTTTCATTCTTGTTGCATTTGTTTCTTTGTTTTTATTTCTTTTTCTTTGTTTTTTTGTTTCTTCTTCGGTTCTCATATTTTTGGTTTTCATTGTTTCTTTTGGTTCTTATTCTACATTTTCTCCATACATCAACAACAATTTTCTAATATACGCATACATTTATCTAATACAAATTTAACATTTTAATAGTATATTGTCAACATTTTTTCTATATATATAAAAAAGTAAAATGCTTGATTAACATATTTTAATACATGATCAATATTTTTCCTATATATTCTTTAAAAAAATCAAATGCTTGATTAACATTTTTCAAATACAAGATCAACATTATTTAATCCATGGTCAGCATTTTTATATGCACACTAAAACAGTTTTGAAACTCTTTACTAACTTTTTCTAAATGCAATATTAACATTTTTTAACACATTCTGAACATTTTTCCTATACAAGTTTACAATTTTTCAAACGCTTGTTTAAGATTTTTCAAATAATTGTTTAACATTTTTTAAACTGTTTTATTAACATTTTTCTATACATGCTAAAATTCATCATTTTTTAATACATGATCAACATTTTTTCTATACAAATTTAATATTTTTCAAATACTTTTTCAACATTGTTTTGAAATGCTTGATTAATAGTTTTATATAAATGATCAAATCTATTTCATCATTTTTTTAATGCATGGTTAGCATTTTTAATATAGACATTTAACATTTCAAAATCCTTGCTTAATATTGCTTACACACTTGTTCAACCTTTTTCAAATGCTTGATAAACTTTTTTCAAATACATGATCAAATTATTTCATACACATTTTTGTATAATTTTTTTGTATACATGATAAATATTGTCTCTATACATATTTAACATTTTTGAAATGCTTGGTCAACACTTTCCAAATGCTCTTATGTAGAATGTTTTTTGTAATACAAAAAATTAAAGCAAACATATATACAAATAAAACAAAATTATAAAAATAAAACAAAAAAAGTCTGTGGCCTCCCGCCCATTTTGATCTCCCCTTCAAGGGTTCTTGCCCTCGTGTTGAAGGCGAGATACAGGAGCGCCTCCGACTGGGCCGGCCGATATATAGAGGAGGAAAATCGCAAAACAAAATAGCGGTTGTAAGGATGGAAGCAGATTTGTAGCACCCGGGTGCTCCACACCCCTCTATGAATATTAAATTCAAAAAATACCAATAATTTTGAAAAACAATTCTAAGATTTGGGGATATCAAACCTGGGTTCCCGATCTACTCCCGCATGAAATTTCGTGACAAAAATACCTGGAAACGTATTCGTGGCAAAAAGCCAAAAATCCTATGTATAGAAAAAAACTGTTGAGATGGATTTTTGTTTGGACAGTATTTCGTTGGTCACGGATACGTTTACTGGTATTTTTTAACAAAATTGCACACTGGAGTAGATTGAGAACCTAGGTTTGATATCCCAAAAAAATTCGAATTTTTTAATCTTTTTGGTATTTCTTATATTTAATATTCGTATAGGGGTGTGGAGCACCCAGAAGCTCCTGTGTATATTCCCTGTAAGGATCGATCTCAGGACGTCACACTAATTACCTCGCCAGTACAACTTATGGTCGATCGTGACACCTTATAGCGTGAATAGTTTTTAACTATAACGTGATAATCACCCTAGCATCCTATTTACTGTAGCATACAGATTATTCAATTGTTTTGAACACATTTTGAAAAAAAATGTATATTTTTTCGAAAATGTCCACAAAGTTTGAAAATTTGAAATAGTTTTTAATTACTGGAATAAAATTTAAGATTTTCAGCTTTTGAATATTTCTGAACGTTGTTTCTAAAAGAAGAATAAATTTTGTTTTTAATTTTCTCTAAACATGAGGATAATTTCTAGAAATTGTGAAAGAAATTTTCAAGTGTAGATCATTTTTTGAAATTCGCAAAAAAATTGAAACACGTACATTTTTTAAAAAATTTGAAATCAATAAAAAATCATAAACATTTTTTGAAACACACACAATTTTATTAAAGATTTTTTTTTGAAATCCCTAAAATTTTTAAACACGAACATTTTTCAAACCAGGAATAATTTTTTTAAATGAGAAACATTTTTGAAACACAAACATTTTTTAATACCGCGAACAAATTGTGAATGCAAAAATATATTTTTCGAATTCCTGAACATGTTTTTGAAATTGTGAACAAAATTTTGAACACGAGGCCATTTTTTAAATTTGGACCAAATATTTGAAAATTCAAACAAAATAAAAAGAAACAGCATCATAAAAAGAAAAAATAATAACGAAAAAGAAAAAGAAACAGCAACAGAAAAGGAAAAAAAGAAACTAGATTAAAAAAAGGAAAATATAAAACGGTCTAGGAACCTTCTAGAAGGGTCAAACCTATAAAAACCACTGGGAACCATGTAGAAGATTCCCGAAATCAAATCTTGCACCCACTACAGATGGGCCGGCCAAAGCGCTGTCTCAGTCGACGGGTCTGTGCGATCGCTCCACAGTTTGACGCACAGTGCGTCAAATAGGGATTTTCGAGATACAGGGGCACCCAATGCCTGGAGAGTCCCCCTACCGCTCGTGTCCAGCGGCACGCAATGCCTGGCACAGTGCGTCAAATAGGGATTTTCGAGAACTTGTGGCTTAGCTGAAGCCAGCGAAGTTACCCCGGCCCAGCAAGAATTTTTCTGTAACGTTTTCCAGAACTCCAGACTTCAGTGAACCAACTATATATACTGTAGCAAACCGGATGCACAGTGGTAAACCCGATTTGTTTTTTGAAAAATGTTCAAAATTTGAGAAATTTTACAAGTTAAGATTATCATCATGCTCTCAAACAAATTTGTTAAGTGACGACGAGGACACCAATGATAAGTTTATTCTTTTAGCTAGTCCCTAAGGAACTTCTCTAACACGCTCTCAAAATTAGAAATTAGAAATCCAGTATTATATGATTGCTTAGATTAGGAATAAAATAGTTGCAATATTCATTGCAGATGGTATTATTGACTTGTCTAAGAATCTTGGTGATCTTAGAACACAAAACATATATAAGTTTTCTTAAAGAACTAAACATATATTGGTAAGTTGGATTTCATGTGCGATGATTATGATCCTAGCACCCCATCCCTTCTTACAGTCGAATCTTGGCTCTGTCGTGCACAACAAACTAGCTATGATTGGTGATGACATTGATACGTCTCCGACGTATCTATAATTTATAAATTATTCATGCCATGTTTACAACAATTCTATATGATTTTGGTATGATTTGATTAGAACTAACCCGGACTGACGCTGTTTTCAACAGAACTATTGTGGTGTCGTTTTTCGTGTAGAACTAAAATTTCTCGGAATGAGCTGAAAATTTACAAACAATATTTTAGGAACATAGAAAAAATACTAGCACGAAAAGGTATCGGAAAGGAGTCCCGAAGCAACCACAAGG
>NC_041388.1:604432485-604445224 GCF_002162155.2 Triticum dicoccoides
GCCTCGTGGGCCCCCTTGACTTGTCTCCGTCGCCAACACCTCCTATAAATCCCAAAAACCTTAGAAATAAACCTAATGATCGGGAGTTCCGCCGCCGCAAGCCTCTGTAGCTACGAAAAACCAATCGGGAGCCCGTTCCGGCACCCTGCCGGAGGGGAAAACCATCACCGGAGGCCATCTTAATCATCCCGGTGCTCTCCATGACGAGGAGGGAGTAGTTCACCCTCGGGGTTGAGGGTATGTACCAGTAGATATGTGTTTGATCTCTCTCTCTCTCTCTCTCTCTCTCTCTCTCTCTCTCGTGTTCTTGATATGGCACGATCTTGATGTACCGCGAGCTTTGTTACTATAGTTGAATCATATCGTGTTTCTCCCCCTCTATCTTCTTGTGATGAATTGATTTTAACCTTTGAGGTTTCACTATTATCAGATTGAATACTATTATGGATTTGAGAACACTTGATGTATGTCTTGTGTGGGATACCCGTGGTTACAATGGGGTATTCTATTGATTCACTTGATGTATGTTTTGGTAATCAACTCGCGGATTCCCGAGATGACATTGGGGTAATATATGCATAGGGGTTGATGCACGTTTTCATCCTTGTTTATTCGGTAGGAATCTTGGGGCACTCTTTGAGGTTCTTTATGTTGCATCGAATATTATGAATCTGAAGTTGTTTGATGTGTATCGTATAATTGACCCACAGATACTTGTGATGACATTGGAGTATTTTGATGACATTAGGGTTGGTTGATGTGTGTCATATGATATTATTTTACTACGAACTCTAGGGTTGTTTGCGACACTTATAGGAATAGCTCAATAGATTGATCGGAAAAAATAACTTTGAGGTGGTTTCGTACCCTACAAGTAATTCCATCTTATGTTCTTCGTGATAGGAACTTTGGAGTGACTTTTGTTGCACGTTGAGGGATTGTTATATGATCTAATTATGTTATCATTGTTGAGAGAACTTGCACTAGTGAAAGTATGAACCCTAGGCCTTGTTTCCAAGCATTGCAATACCGTTTTCGCTCACTTTTACCACTTACTACCTTGCTGTTTTTATATTTTCATATTACAAAAACCTATATCTACCATCCATATTACACTCGTATCACCATCTCTTCGCCGAACAAGTGCACCTATACAATTTATCATTGTATTGGGTGTGTTGGGGACACAAGAGACTCTTTGTTATTTGGTTGCGGGGTTGTTTGAGAGAGATCATCTGTTGGGGAACGTAGCAGAAATTCAAAATTTTCTACGCATCACCAAGATCAATCTATGGAGTAATCTAGCAACGAGGGGAAGGAGAGTGCATCTACATACCCTTGTAGATCGCTAAGCGGAAGCGTTCAAGTGAACGGGGTTGATAGAGTCGTACTCGTCGTGATCCAAATCACCGATGATCCTAGTGCCGAACGGACGACACCTCCGTGTTCAACACACGTACAGCCCGCTGACGTCTCCTACACCTTGATCCGGCAAGGGGAGAAGGAGAGGTTGGGGAAGACTCCATCCAGCAGCAGCACGACGGCGTGGTGGTGGTGGAGGAGCACGGAACTCCAGCAGGGCTTCGCCAAGCACTACGAGAGACGAGGAGGGAGAGAGGTAGGGCTGCGCCAACAGGGAGAGCCAATCACCCCTGTTGGGCAGCCCCATACCTCAAGTATATATAGGGGGGGAGGGGCTGCGCCCCCACCTAGGTTTCCACCCCTAGGGGTGGCGGCCAGCCCTAGATCCCATCTAGGGGGGCGGCCAAGGGGGGAGAGAGGGGGGCGCACCACTAGGTGGGCCTTAGGCCCATCTGAGCCTAGGGTTTCCCCTCTTTCCCTTCTCTCTTTGCCTTGGGCCCTGGTGGGGGGGGGGGGCGCACCAGCCCACTTGGGGCTGGTCCCCTCTCACACTTGGCCCACGCAACCCTCTGGGGCAGGTAGCCCCACCTGGTGGACCCCCGGGACCCTCCCGGTGGTCCCGGTACGATACCGATAGCACCCGAAACTTTTTCGGTGACCAAAATAGGACTTCCCATATATAAATCTTTACCTCCAGACCATTCCGGAACTCCTCGTGATGTCCGGGATCTCATCCGGGACTCCGAACAACATTCGGTAACCATGTATATCTATTCCCTATAACCCTAGCGTCATCGAACCTTAAGTGTGTAGACCCTACGGGTTCGGGAGTCATGCAGACATGGCCGAGACAACTCTCCGGTCAATAACCAACAGCGGGATCTGGATACCCATGTTGGCTCCCACATGTTCCATGATGATCTCATCGGATGAACCACGATGTCAAGGATTTAATCAATCCCGTATACAATTCCCTTTGTCCATCGGTACGATACTTGCCCGAGATTCGATTGTTGGTACCCCGATACCTTGTTCAATCTCGTTACCGGCAAGTCTCTTTACTCGTTCCGTAACACATCATCCCGTGATCAACTCCTTGATCACATTGTGCACATTATGATGATGTCCTACCGAGTGGGCCCAGAGATACCTCTCCGTTTAGACGGAGTGACAAATCCCAGTCTCGACTCGTGCCAACCCAACAGACACTTTCGGAGATACCTGTAGTGTACCTTTATAGCCACCCAGTTACGTCGTGGCGTTTGGCACACCCAAAGCACTCTTACGGTATCCGGGAGTTGCACAATCTCATGGTCTAAGGAAATGATACTTGACATTAGAAAAGCTTTAGCATACGAACTACACGATCTTTGTGGTAGGCTTAGGATTGGGTCTTGTCCATCACATCATTCTCCTAATGATGTGATCCCGTTATCAACGACATCCAATATCCATGGTCAGGAAACCGTAACCATCTATTGATCAACGAGCTAGTCAACTAGAGGCTTACTGGGGACATGGTGTTGTCTATGTATCCACACATGTATCTGAGTTTCCTATCAATACAATTCTAGCATGGATAATAAACGATTATCATGAATAAGGAAATATAATAATAACCAATTTATTATTGCCTCTAGGGCATATTTCCAACAGTATCCCACTTGCATTAGAGTCAATAATCTAGTTCACATCGCCATGTGATTAACACTCACAGGTCACATCGCCATGTGACCAACATCCAAGAGTCTACTAGACTCAATGATCTAGTTCACATCACTATGTGATTAACACTCAAAGAGTTATGGGTTTGATCATGTTATGCTTGTGAGAGAGGTTGTAGTCAACGGGTCTTGCCATATTCAGATCCCTATGTATTTCGCAAAACTTTATGTCATATCATAGATGCTGCTACCATGTTCCACTTGGAGCTATTCCAAATTGTTGCTCCATTATACGTATTCGGTATCTCTACTCAGAGCTATCCGGATAGGTGTTAAGCTTGCATTGACGTAACTCTTTATGTCGAACTCTTTATCACCTCCATAACCGAGAAACATTTCCTTATTCCTCTAAGGATAATTTTGACCGCTATCTGGTGATCCATTCCTAGATCACCTTTGTACCCTCTTGCCAGACATGTGGCAAGGAACACATCAGGTGCGGTACTCAACATCGCATACCGTATAGAGCCTATGACAAAAGCATAGGGGACGACCTTCGTCCTTCCTCTTTCTTCTGCCGTGGTCAAGCTTTGAGTCTTACTCAACTTCACACCTTACAACTCAGGTAAGAACCCCTTCTTTGACTAATCTATTTTGAACTCCTTCAAAAACATGTCAAGGTGTGCGTTCTTTGAAAGTATCATCAGGCGTTTTGATCTATCTCTATAGATCTTGATGCCCAATATGTAAGCAACTTTATCCAGGTCTTCTTTTGAAAAACACTCTTCAAACAACCATTTATGCTTTTCAGAAATTCTACATCATTTCGAATCAACAATATGTCATCCACATATACTTATCAGAAATGTTGTAGTGCTCCCACTCACTTTCTTGTAAATACAAGTTTCTAGCAAACATTGTATAAACCTAAAAGCTTTGATCACTCCATCAAAGCATATATTCCGACTCCGAGACGCTTGCTCTAGTCCATAGATGGATTGCTGGAGCCAGCATACCTTTTTAGCATCCTTAGGATCGACAAAACCTTTTATTGTATCACATACAACTTTTCTTACGAAAACTGGTAAGAAAACTTGTTTTGACATCCATCTGTCAGATTTCATAATCGAAAAATACAGCTAATGCTAACATAATTCCGACGGACTTAAGCATCGCTACGGGTGAGAAATTCTCATCGTAGTCAACTCCTTGAACTTGTGAAAAGACTCTTTCCCACAAGTCAAGCTTCATAGACGGTAACATTACCGCCCACGTTCGTCTTCTTCTTAAAGATCCATTTATCTCAATGGCTTGCCAATCATCGGGCAAGTCCACCAAAGTCCATACTTTGTTCTGATATATGGATCCTATCTCAGATTTCATGGCTTCTAACCATTTGTCGGAATACGGGCCCACCATCACTTCTCCATAGCTCGTAGGTTCATTATTGTCTAACAACATGATATCTAAGACAGGATTACCGTACCACTTAGGAGTAGTACATATCCTTGTCGACCTACGAGGTTCGATAGCAACTTGATCCGAAGCTTCATGATCACTATCATTAACTTCCTATTCAACAGACGTAGGCTCCACAGAAAACATCTTTCTGTGTTGCATCACTCTCTGGTTGAAGTAAAGGTTCGACAACCTCATCAAGTTCTATCTTCCTCCCACTCAATTCTTTCGAGAGAAACTCCTTCTCGAGAAAGGACCCGTTCTTAGCGACAAACAATTTTCCCTCGGATTTGAGATAGAAGGTATACCCTACTGTCACCTTTGGGTATCCTATGAAGATGTGTTTGTCTGCTTTGGGTTCGAGCTTCTCCGGCTGAAGCCTTAAGCATCGCAGCCCCAAACATTAAGAAACGATAACTTTGGTTTCTTGCCAAACCAATGTTCATACGACGCCGTCTCAACGGACTTAGATGGTGTTCTATCTAAAGTGAATGCAGCTATCTCTAACGCATAACCTCAAAATGAAAACGGTAGATTGATAAGAGACATCATAGATCGCACCATATCTCATAAGGTTCGATTACGACGTCCGAACACATCATAACTCAGTGGTGTTCCAGGTGGCTTCAACTGTGAAACAATTCCACAATGTCTTAAGTGATTTGCCAAACTCATAACTCAGAAAATCCCCTTTTGGTCAGATCGTAGGAACATGATCTTATTGTTATGATGATTCTTAACTTCACTCTGAAATCGCTTGAACTTTTCAAACGTTTCAGACTTGTGCTTCATTAAGTAAATATACCTATATCTACTCAAATCGTCAGTGAAGATGAGAAAATAGCGATATCCACCACACGCTTCAATCCTCATTGGATCACACGCATCAGCATGTATGATTTCCAACAAGTCACTTGCCCGTTTCATTGTACCTGAAAGCGGGGTCTTAGTCATCCTGCCCATGAGGCATGGCTCGCATGTGTCAAGCGATTCAAAATCAAGTGACTCCAAACATCCATCGACATGGAGTTTCTTCATGCATCTTACGCCAATATGACCTAAGCGGCAGTGCCACGAGAAAGTGGTACTATCATTATTAACTCTACATCTTTTGGCGTGAACATGTGTATTACCACGACCGAGATTCAATGAACCATTCACATAGGGTGCATGACCATGAAAGGTATCATTCATGTAAACAGAATAACCATTATTCTCTAACTTAAATGAATGACCGTATTGCAATGAACATGATCTAATCATATTCATGCTCAACGTAGACACCTGATAACATTTATCTAGGTTCAATACTAATCCCGAAGGCAGATGGAGCGTGCGATGGTGATCTCATCAACTTTGGAAACACTTCCAACACACATCGTCACCTCGCCCTTAGCCAGTCTCCGTTTAGTCCGTAGCTTTTGCTTGAAGTCACCAGTAATAGCAACTGAACCGGTATCCAATACCCAGGTGCTACCAGGAGTACTAGCGAGGTACACATTGATAACACATATATACTTTGTTGAAGTTGCCAGCCTTCTTATCTACCATGCATTTGGGGTAATTCCGCTTCCAGTGACCGTTCCCCTTACAATAGAAGCACTTAGTCTCGGGTTTGGGTTCAACCTTGGGTTCCTTTACTGGAGCGGCAACTGGTTTGCCATCCATGAAGTTTCCTTTCTAGCCCTTGCCCTTCTTGAAACCAGTGGTCTTGTTAAACCATCAACACTTGATGCTCCTTCTTGATTTCTACCTTTTGCGGTCTTAAGCACCGCGAACAGCTCCGGGATCAACTCCATCCCTTGCATGTCATAGTTCATCACGAAGATCTAGTAGCTTAGTGATAGTGGCTAGAGAACTCTATCAATCACTATCTTCTATGGAAGTTTAACTCCCACTTGATTTATGTGATTGTAGCACCCAGACATTCTGAGCACATGCTCACTAGCTGAGCTATTCTCCTCCATCTTGTTGGCAAAAAGAACTTGTCAGAGGTCTCACACCTCTCAACACGGGCATGAGCCTGAAATCCCAATTTCAGCTCTTGGAACATCTCATATGTTCTATGGCGTTTAAAACGTCATTGGAATCCCGATTCTAAGCCGTAAAGTATGGTGCACTAAACTATCAAGTAGTCATCGGGATGTGTCTGTCAGGTGTTCACAACATCCACAGACGATGTTGTAGGGGTTTGCACATCGAGCGGTGCATTCAAAGATGTAAGCCTTCTGTGTAGCAGTGAGGACACTCCTTGGACTACGGACCTAGTCCGCATCATTGCTTACAATATCTTTCAACTTAATCTTTCTCTAGGAACGTATTGAAACAGGGAGCTACAACGTGAGCTATTTATCTACAACATATTTGCAAAGACAATTTAGACTATGTTCATGATAATTGAGTTCATCTAATCAAATTATTTAATGAACTCCCACTCAGATAGACATCCCTCTAGTCATCTAAGTGAAACATGATCCGAATCGACTAGGCCGTGTCCGATCATCATGTGAGACGGACTAGTCATCAACGGTGAACATCTCATGTTGATCGTATCTTCTATACGACTCATGTTCGACCTTTCAGTCTTCCGTGTTCCGAGGCCATGTCTGTACATGCTATGCTCGTCAAGTCAACCTAAGTGTATTGCGTGTGTAAATCTGGCTTACACCCGTTGTATTCAAACGTTAGAATCTATCACACCCGATCATCACGTGGTGCTTCGAAACAACGAACCTTCGCAACGGTGCACAGTTAGGGGGAACACTTTCTTGAAATTTTAGTGAGAGATCATCTTATTTAAGCTACCGTCGTTCTAAGCAAATAAGATGTAAAACATGATAAACATCACATGCAATCAAATAGTGACATGATATGGCCAATATCATTTTGCTCCTTATGATCTCCATCTTCG
This sequence comes from Triticum dicoccoides, assembly GCF_002162155.2. Taxonomy (NCBI): domain Eukaryota; kingdom Viridiplantae; phylum Streptophyta; class Magnoliopsida; order Poales; family Poaceae; genus Triticum; species Triticum dicoccoides. The sequence continues at coordinate 604,439,881 of NC_041388.1, forward strand.
GGGCTCCATGATCATCGTTGTCACCGGCATGACACCATGATCTCCATCATCATGATCTCCATCATCGTGTCTTCTTGAAGTTGTCTCGTCATCTATTACTTCTACTACTATGGCTAACGCTTTAGCAATAAAGTAAAGTAATTACATGACGTTTATGTTGACACGCATGTCATAAATAAATTAAGATAACTCCTATGGCTCCTGCCGGTTGTCATACTCATCGACATGCAAGTCATGATTCCTATTACAAGAACATGATCAAACTCATACATCACATATATCATTCATCACATCCTTTTGGCCATATCACATCACAAGGCATATGCTGCAAAAACAAGTTAGACGTCCTCTAATTGTTGTTGCAAGTTTTTACATGGCTGCTATAGGTTTCTAGCAAGAACGTTTCTTACCTACGCGAAAACCACAATGTGATATGCCAATTTATATTTACCCTTCATAAGGACCCTTTTCATCGAATCCGATCCGACTAAAGTGGGAGAGACAGACATCCACTAGCCACCTTATGCAACTAGTGCATGTCAGTCGGTGGAACCAGTCTCACGTAAGAGTACGTGTAAGGTCGGTCCAGGCCGCTTCATCCCACGATGCCGCCGAATCAAGATAAGACTAGCAACGGCAAGTAAATTGACAATATCGACGCCCACAACTGCTTTATGTTCTACTCGTGCATAGAAACTACGCATAGACCTAGCTCTGATACCATTGTTAGGGAACGTAGCAGAAATTCAAAATTTTCTACGCATCACCAAGATCAATCTATGGAGTAATCTAGCAACAAGGGGAAGGAGAGTGCATCTACATACCCTTGCAGATCGCTAAGCGGAAGCGTTCAAGTGAACGGGGTTGATGGAGTCGTACTCATCGTGATCCAAATCACCGATGATCCTAGTGCCGAACGGACGACACCTCCGTGTTCAACACACGTACAGCCCGGTGACGTCTCCTACACCTTGATCCAGCAAGGGGAGAAGGAGAGGTTGGGGAAGACTCCATCCAGCAGCAGCACGACGGCGTGGTGGTGGTGGAGGAGCGCGGGACTCCAGCAGGGCTTCACCAAGCACTACGAGAGACGAGGAGGGAGAGAGGTAGGGCTGCGCCAACAGGGAGAGCCAATCACCCCTGTTGGGCAGCCCCATACCTCAAGTATATATAGGGGGAGGGGAGGGGCTGCGCCCCCACCTAGGTTTCCACCCCTAGGGGTGGCGGCCAGCCCTAGATCCCATCTAGGGGGGCACCCAAGGGGGGGAGAGAGGGGGGGCGCACCACTAGGTGGGCCTTAGGCCCATCTTAGCCTAGAGTTTCCCCCCTTTCCCTTCTCTCTTTGTCTTGGGCCCTGGTGGAGGGCGCACTAGCCCACCTGGGCCTGGTCCCCTCTCACACTTGGCCCACGCAACCCTCTGGGGCAGGTAGCCCCACCTGGTGGACCCCTGGGACCCTCCCGGTGGTCCCGGTACGTTACCGATAGCACCCGAAACTTTTCCGGTGACCAAAACAGGACTTCCCATATATAAATCTTTACCTCCGGACCATTCCGGAACTCCTCGTGATGTCCGGGATCTCATCCGGGAGTCCGAACAACATTCGGTAACCACATATATCTATTCCCTATAACCCTAGCGTCATCGAACCTTAAGTGTGTAGACCCTACGGGTTCGGGAGTCATGTAGACATGGCCGAGACAACTCTCCGGTCAATAACCAACAGAGGGATCTGGATACCCATGTTGGCTCCCACATGCTCCACGTTGATCTCATCAGATGAACCACGATGTCAAGGATTTAATCAATCCCGTATACAATTCCCTTTGTCCATCGGTACGATACTTGCCCGAGATTTGATCGTCGGTACCCCGATACCTTGTTCAATCTCGTTACCGGCAAGTCTCTTTACTTGTTCCATAACACATCATCCCGTGATCAACTCCTTGATCACATTGTGCACATTATGATGATGTCCTACCGAGTGGGCCCAGAGATACCTCTCCATTTACTTGTTCCATAACACACGGAGTGACAAATCCCAGTCTCGATTCGTGCCAACCCAACAGACACTTTCGGAGATACCTGTAGTGTACCTTTATAGCCACCCAGTTACGTTGTGACGTTTGGCACACCCAAAGCACTCCTACGGTATCCGGGAGTTGCACAATCTCATGGTCTAAGGAAATGATACTTGACATTAGAAAAGCTTTAGCATACGAACTACACGATCTTTGTGCTAGGCTTAGGATTGGGTCTTGTCCATCACATCATTCTCCTAATGATGTGATCCCGTTATCAATGACATCCAATGTCCATGGTCAGGAAACCGTAACCATCTATTGATCAATGAGCTAGTTAACTAGAGGCTTACTGGGGACATGGTGTTGTCTATGTATCCACACATGTATCTGAGTTTCCTATCAATACAATTCTAGCATGGATAATAAACGATTATCATGAACAAGGAAATATAATAATAACCAATTTATTATTGCCTCTAGGGCATATTTCCAACACCATCTTCATCCTACGGCTCTGTAACACCCACGATGCTGCTATATCTCCCACGTGTCGGAGCACGACTTAGAGGCATAACCGCATGGTAGACATGTCGCAAGAGGGGTAATCTTTACACATCCCATGTACTGAATAAGAAAGAGATAAAGAGTTGGCTTACAATCGCCACTTCACACAATACATAAATATAGCGTTACATCATCCAGAATACAAACAAGGTCCGACTACGGAACCAAATAAAGAAAGACAACCCCTAATGCTAGATCCCCATCGCCCCGACTGGGCTCCACTACTGATCAACTGGAAATGAAACAACACAATGAACACGATCTTCATCAAGATCCTACTTGAGCTCGGCTGCGTCATCTGCACTGGTATCAACGGCACTTGCAACTGGTTTTGGAAGTAAACTGTGAGTCACGGGGACTCAGCAATCTCATACCCGTGAGATCAAGACTATTTAAGCTTATGGGTAGGAAAGGGGTAATGAGGTGGAGCTGCGGCAAGCACTAAGCATATATGGTGGCTAACATACGCAAATAAGAGCGAGAAGAGAAGCAATGCACGGTCGTGAACTAGAAGTGATCAAGAAGTGATCCTGAAACTACTTACGTTCAAGCATAACACAAGAACCGTGTTCACTTCCCGGACTCCTCCGAAAAGAGACCATCACGGCTACACACGCGGTTGATGCATTTTAATTAAGTTAAGTGTAAAGTTCTCTACAACCGAACATTAACAAATTCCCATCTGCCCATAACCGCGGGCACGGCTTTCGAAAGTTCAAAACCCTGCAGGGGTGTCCCAACTTAGCCCATCACAAGCTCTCACGGTCAACGAAGGATATTCCTTCTCCCAGGAAGACCCGATCAGACTTGGAATCCCGGTTACAGGACATTTCAACAATGGTAAAACAAGACCAGCAAAGCCGCCCGATGCGCCGACATCCTGATAGGAGCTGCACATATCTCGTTCTCAGGGCAACACTGGATGAGCAATCCGTACAACTAAAACCAACCCTCAAGTTTCCCCGAGGTGGCGCTGCAAGGGGCTCTAGTTCGGACCAACACTTAGACAAGCACTGGCCCGGGGAGGGTTAAAATAAAGATGACCCTTGAGTCTGCAGAACCCAAGGGAAGGTGATAGGTTGTTAGTGCAAATGTAAAACCAAGGTTGGGCCTTGCTGGAGGAGTTTTATTCAAGGCCAACTGTCAAGGGGTTCCCATTATAACCCAACCGCGTAAGGAACGCAAAATCAAGGAACATAACACCGGTATGACGGAAACTAGGGCGGCAAGTGTGGAACAAAACACCAGGCATAAGGCCGAGCCTTCCACCCTTTACCAAGTATATAGGTGCATTAAAGTAAACAATATATAATAGTGATATCCCAACAATATCCATGTTCCAACATGGAACAAACTCCAACTTCACCTGCAACTAGCAACACTATAAGAGGGGCTGAGCAAAGCGGTAACATAGGCAAACAACGGTTTGCTAGGACAAGGTTGGTTAGAGGCTTGACATGGCAATATGGGCGGCATGATATAGCAAGTGGTAGGTATCGCGGCATAGCAAAAGAGCGAGCAACTAGCAAGCAAAGATAGAAGTGATTTCGAGGGTATGGTCATCTTGCCTGAGATCCCGCAAGGAAGAAGAACGAGTCCATGAAGAAGACAAACGGACGTAGTCGAATGGATCCTCACAAACGCGACGTTATCGGAACTAACCCGAAGAAGCAACACCGAAAAGAAGCAAACAACATAGTAAACAACCATCACATCAATATGGCATGATGCACAACCAAGTATGATGCATGTCCAGTTTAATGAAGCATGGCATGGCAAAGTGCACAAACAACACTACAAGTTAAGTGGAGCTCAATATGCAACGAGTTGCATATTGACGGAACACCACATGGCTTATTTAGATCTTTTCCGTTTATGTACTCAACAATATTAAATGTTGGTTAGCATGGCAAGAGGTGAAGCATATGAAAACTACCTATCTAGGCAAGTTTAAATGAGGCCGGAAACAACGAACAACAATTCCGGTAAAACCCCATATGCAAATATTAGGTTTGGTACTGTTCTGCCCTAAAACATAGTTTAGAGTTGTTAAACATGCAAAGTATGTGAACCAAGTTAAACTAGGCATTTTTCTACCCCATTTACATATAAAGTTTATTAAAAACGGAGCTACGGTTATATAGGTATGAATTTAAACATTTTAGCATGTCATTAGAGAAAATTTAAACAAACAGCATTTTAAACATTTTAAACATGCATGGAAGTTGGAAATTATTAAACTAGACGAAATTCTAGTCATATTTCATATATAAATCATTTCCATCCGATGCACGGTTTGAGAGTTATGTTATGCATGAACTAGGAGGACTTTTTTTGTAAAACTTCAGTCTCAGGATAAATAGCTAAAATCGCAACAGGGAAATAAAAATACACTGGGCCGAATCTAGTCACAGGCCTAACAGGAACAGGCGCTGGGAGGGGGGTTTCTCACCATGGGCTATGGCCCAGGTCGGTGGGAGAGGCAGGCTGGGCTGGAGGCCGGTGCGCTGGGCCGGCCTGCCTGCGGGGCCCCATGACGGGAGGACTCGTCCCTGATCTCCTGACGAGGACGAGGCAGAAAGGAACCGATGAACATCGATGGTGGACGGTGGCTGGATCCGGCGACGTCGAGCGCAGAGGACATCGGAGGTGGACGGGAACAGCCGGAGGAAGCGGATCCAGGCGACGGCTCGCCGGATCCGGCGCAGGAACGGCTGGGACGGGTGCCGGCGACGACGAGCGGGTCCTGCAAAGAGA
>NC_041388.1:604445646-604452917 GCF_002162155.2 Triticum dicoccoides
GGAGGAGGGCGGCGCTGGTTGCTGAGGTGGCACGAGCGGGTTGGTGAGGAGCGTCCGACCAGGAGCGGCTGGTCCGTTGGACGGCGCCAAGTGGCGAGATGGGAGCGGTGCTGATGGACTATGGGTGTCCGTATATAGCAAATTTTCTAGGGTTTGGGGGGGGGGTTAGGAGGGGTTTCCGGACCCTCCGATCAAGATCGGACGACACCGGTCGAGAGTGGGGGGGTGTGGACCTAGGTGGGGTTAGAGGGCTGTGCAGATGGGTTGGACTGAGAGGAAAGAGGATGAATGCAGCCCGACGACTGTTTCCGGAGACCGAAAACGTCCGACATTAGACCGGCTATATTGCCGCTATAAGTTATCCGTTGGGGCGTCAAACGGACTCCGAATGCAATGAAACTTGGCAGGCGGCCTATCTACACTATAATAAGACCGCACGCCAAATCTAATCCCATTCTAAGAACATTTTCCGGGCACTTAAAAAAATCGGACATGCCGCGGGTGCGTGCGAGTGTGGTTGGGCTCGGAACGGACAACGGACGGAACTAGGGAACCCGGACGGAACTGGGGAACCCGGACGGATGCAAGTTTTGAAAACATGATGCAATGCACAAGATGAGATGACAGGATGCAACACGCAAGCGAACAACATGGCAAAGACAACGAAAAACTGGAAGACACCTGGCGCAACGGTCTCGGGGCGTCACAACACTCCACCACTACGTGAGGATCTCGTCCCGAGATCTAGGATGGCACCGGAGGGAAAACGGAAGAGGAATATAAAGGGTGAATCTAAGTTGCTTCTTTGACAAATGAGTGAAACCAAAGAACCTTGAGAGGTTAAACAGATTAGAGAAGAGAATACAATGGAGATGAACGAGGTTGAAAACACTCCGTTAGAAAGGAGGAACAAGGAACATTATGGAAACCTTGTAGGTTGAAAGACATAAGAAAATGGTTTCAATGGACAAGAAGTACATGCAAGCACTTCGGTTGAAACAAGATGTACAAGGAACAAGAAAAAAATCAATTACGACAACACTCCGATTAACACAAGATAGAGAAGGAATAAAAATGATATAATTAGGACAACACTCCGGTACAAAAAAGAAGAAAACTTGATAAGATGAAAAGAAATTGAAGGAATGACACAACACTCCGGTTGAACGGATAAGCAAAGGAAAGAACATAGTCCTCACAATCCGAGATGATGAGTGAAAAGAGCAACATCACAATGCCTCCGGAACGAAAGAATAGAAGATAGATCATTGGAATGAAAGAATGAAGAAGAAAATGCCAATTTTTGCCACAAAAGAGCTTGAAAAGGCATCCTTATGAAGGGTTAAACGGAGTTGTTGGAAATCAACAACAAAAAGAGTAAGCTTGTTGTGGGCTTATAGAAAACATCTCGAAATCTTGAGGTGAAAATTCTGCCACTAACGGAAACAATTGCTTGCTTCAGATCGGCGAGGAGATGAAAAACTTCTTCCGCTGATGGAATAGGAGAAAACTTGGATCATAGATAATCACCACAATAGCAACATTCCTTAGGGAAGGCTTTAGGTGAAATATTGCACAAGATAATCTCCAGCGAAGAGATGATGGGTTTAAGTATCTCATTCCTGACAACTTTTGAATCATGAAACATGAAAGAAAATTGTCAAGAATGGCATATCACCATCCCAAAAGATAAGATAGGAAGAACTGCACTTCGGAATGCAAGATGAAGAAAGCTTGAACTCCTCAAAACAAGACATGTGTTGAACACCATGTTTATTTGACAGTATAGCTTGGAGGATCTTAACTTCGAGAGAAATCTTGATCGCAAATGGAGAATGAAAAGAATCCTTGATGAACCACCATGTTGATCCTCCATGAAGAACTCCGGTAATAAAAGAATGATCAAACGAAAGGAAAGAGAAGTTGAAAACACAAGGTGAAGCCTTGCGATGATTTAGATGGAGCTTCGTGGTGATATAATTGAGAGATCTTGGAACTCCGGGAAAGGAAAAGATAAAGCATCGCAAACCGAGAATGTGATATGATGAACCACTCCGGAAAGCAGGAATTAGATCCCTTGGATGAAACAATAATAAGAATTATGTTATGCGTATCCTTAATCAATTAAATTGATGACAAGCAATTGATTTGACATACTACTTATACTCATAGAAAGGATTAAGATAGATATAGCGCAAACTTGAGAAGGTCTTCAACGAACCACCGGTAGAATTTGGAAAGCACGAATGCAGTGATATGATAAATGAAGGAAGAAGAATCTTGGAAGAACCACCGTAAGAATTAAAAAAATGATTGAAGAAAAGATAAAGAAACACCGAGAAGAATTAAAGAATGGATGAAGATACTTGGGGGAATTTGAATCATGAGAACGAATAGATCATGAACTGACTAGAGAGTACTTGAGCGATGCACCGGTAAGGTTTAGAGAATGAGAGCTGAAAGCTAGAATGAATAATCCCAAAATGATGGCCTCCAGAGAATCAAACTGAAAAGACTCATGAATTGCTCCGGAAGGATGAAAAGAATTGTCACAATTGAACACAATTATGAGAGGATGGCATAAAGCTAGCACCAAGAATCTTCAAGAGAACGGATATGATTGCAGAGAAACTCTTCTTCGGTCTTAAACTCTGAGAATGACGACGAGAAACACCACCATGAATTGTTGAGGCACTCTGGAATGAATATTAGAAAGGTTGAACCGACGATGAAAAGAAATTGAAATATCTTGGAGAAAGACATTTGACTGATGACAATTCATTCTTATGTCAAACTTCGAAAAGACTTTGAGGATAGCTCTGGGAAAATAGAGGAGTCAGGTAAGATCCTGGGAAAAGACCTGTGGGTTAGGGCCCACTCAAAGAAAACACCGTTGAACAATTTAAAAGAGATATTGCGCTGGTTGAATTAAATGGCTTGAATGAGATAACAACCTCGAAATAGGTTGAACGGATCTTGAATGAAAAGATGAGCCTTCTGAGATATCTTCAGCACTCCCGAACAATTGAATAGCAAGTAGTGGATGATTAAGAGGTGCAACGGCATGGGAAAACATTTGAAACGAGGAAAAGATATGATCGACAAAGCTTGAATTGAATCCACCGGAGAAGAATGAGAACGAAGAATGATGAACTTGAAGCTCTATTAGTGTCTTCCGGAGAACCAACGGATAAGAACATTGACGGAAAAGAATGGCGAGACTTCACATCAATAAGCTGGATACTTGATTAAGAAATCTTAGTCCTTGAAGAAAAAGGGTAGGAGGGCAGGAAAACAAAGGCAACTTGGGACGGATGAAACAAACAACATTGAGAAGACTTGAGTTGATCTTGCGGATGTTGAAAAAGATCGGATCAACTTGAAGAGAGACACACCGGTTCAAAAGAAATTGAGATGGCAAATTCAAAGATCAAGAAGGATTTGTATTCACATAGGAGTATGAGAACACCGCTTAGGAAAGGTATGGAATCAACATTTGACTTCGAAGCAACTCGAATACCATAATGAAAACAAAACAAAGGATTGGCTTGCAAAATAAGCGGGAACAAACATATGATAGAGATTTTGTCCAAAGTTTTCGTGGTGGGGCCCACACAGGCTCGATCGTACAACACCATCATGTACAAGGCAGTGCACATGACATACGAAGCGTCCCCGAGTCAGCATAGCCAAGGACTCTTTAAGACACAACGAGACCACTGTAAAACCAACCGTGGATAGGTGGACCACTAGACGTCGAACCCCAATTTCATATCATACATCTATCGGAAAGATATCCTAGGAGCTACTTGAATTCCTAATTATAAACTCCCGAAACTTTCCAGTTATGCAATTAGGTGTTGGGGATACAGGGCAAGCATAATATCTCACCCAAAACTAGCAAATCCTACATCCAGCTGTATCCATCCTTCAACACATAACCAAGAAACCTTCGAAAATCATTTACCTCAACCCTCGAAAAGCATCCGTTATACGAGTTATGGCAATACTCCTGAACTCCCGCCCCAGTACTGGGTGGCATTGAGGTTATCTCACCAACAACTGCAAAAAGAGATTTTCGATGTCGGCGAAACTCAGGTATTCCAGAACTGCAATGATAAAATTGTGACGACAACACCTCGGAGCTCAACTCCCCGGGACACTGCCACAACCCATAAATGTCAGGAGGCACCAAGAACAATGTTCTCATCACAAAACCATCGAAACGATTCCAAGATACCCGCGTGATCCTAAATTTTTTTTGTGAAATTTGAGAAGAGAAGACTCAAAACTCTACATCAGGAACCTCACTAGAGCGACAAAGGGACTGAGGAGTAAAAAGAATCCTACTCTCCGATATATATAATCCTAAAAGACTCAAAAAAAATTTCAAGACTCAACAACGCCAACGGTTCGATCAAGTAGGGGGCTCCTAAGTCGGGGAAGGCTCTGATACCAACTTGTAACACCCACGATGCGGCTATATCTCCCACGTGTCGGAGCACGACTTAGGGGCATAACCGCATGGTAGCATGTCGCAAGAGGGGTAATCTTTACACATCCCATGTACTGAAAAAGAAAGAGATAAAGAGTTGGCTTACAATCGCCACTTCACACAATACAAAAATATAGCATTACATCATCCAGAATACAAACAAGGTCCGACTATGGAACCAAATAAAGAAAGACAATCCCTAATGCTAGATCCCCGATCGCCCCGACTGGGCTCCACTACTGATGAACTGGAAATGAAACAACACAACGAACACGATCTTCATCAAGCTCCCACTTGAGCTCGGCTGCGTCATCTGCACTGGTATCAACGGCACCTGCAACTGGTTTTGGAAGTAATCTGTGAGTCACGGGGACTCAGCAATCTCACACCCGCGAGATCAAGACTATTTAAGCTTATGGGTAGGAAAGGGGTAATGAGGTGGAGCTGCGGCAAGCACTAAGCATATATGGTGGCTAACATACGCAAATAAGAGCGAGAACAGAAGCAATGAACGGTCGTGAACTAGAAACGATCAACAAGAGATCCTGAAACTACTTACGTTCAAGCATAACACAAGAACCGTGTTCACTTCCCAGACTCCGCCGAAAAGAGACCATCATGGCTACACACGCGGTTGATGCATTTTAATTAAGTTAAGTGTCAAGTTCTCTACAACCGGACATTAACAAATTCCCATCTGCCCATAACCGCGGGCATGGCTTTCGAAAGTTCAAAACCCTGCAGGGGTGTCCCAACTTAGCCCATCACAAGCTCTCACGGTCAACCAAGGATATTCCTTCTCCCAGGAAGACCCGATCAGACTCGGAATCCCGGTTACAAGACATTTTGACAATTGTAAAACAAGACCAGCAAAGCCGCCCGATGCGCCGACATCCTGATAGGAGCTGCACATATCTCGTTCTCAGGGAAACACCGGATGAGCAATCCATACAACTAAAACCAGCCCTCAAGTTTCCCCGAGGTGGTGCTGCAAGGGGCTCTAGTTCGGACCAACACTTAGACAAGCACTGGCCCGAGGAGGGTTAAAATAAAGATGACCCTTGAGTCTGCAGAACCCAAGGGAAGGTGATAGGTTGTTAGTGCAAATGTAAAACCAAGGTTGGGCCTTGCTGGAGGAGTTTTATTCAAGGCCAACTATCAAGGGGTTCCCATTATAACCCAACCGCGTAAGGAACGCAAAATCAAGGAACATAACACCGGTATGACGGAAACTAGGGCAGCAAGAGTGGAACAAAACACCAGGCATAAGGCCGAGCCTTCCACCCTTTACCAAGTATATAGGTGCATTAAAGTAAACAATATATAATAGTGATATCCCAACAAATATCCATGTTCCAACATGGAACAAACTCCAACTTCACCTGCAACTAGCAACGCTATAAGAGGGGCTGAGCAAAGCGGTAACATAGCCAAACAATGGTTTTCTAGGACAAGGTTGGTTAGAGGCTTGACATGGCAATATGGGAGGCATGATATAGCAAGTGGTAGGTATCGCAGCATAGCAAAAGAGCGAGCAACTAGCAAGCAAAGATAGAAGTGATTTCGAGGGTATGGTCATCTTGCCTGAGATCTCGCAAGGAAGAAGAACGAGTCCATGAAGAAGACAAACGGGCGTAGTCGAACAGATCCTCACAAACGCGACGTTATCGGAACTAACCGGAAGAAGCAACACCAGAAAGAAGCAAACAACATAGTAAAAAACCATCACATCAATATGGCATGATGCACAACCAAGTATGATGCATGTCCAGTTTAATGAAGCATGGCATGGTAAAGTGCACAAACAACACTACAAGTTAAGTGGAGCTCAATATGCAACGAGTTGCATATTGATGGAACACCACATGGCTTATTTAGATCTTTTCCGTTTATGTACTCAACAATATTAAATGTTGGTTAGCATGGCAAGAGGTGAAGCATATGAAAACTACCTATCTAGGCAAGTTTAAATGAGGCCGGAAACAATGAACAACAATTCCAGTAAAACCCCATATGCAAATATTAGGTTTGGTACTGTTATGCCCTAAACCATATTTTAGAGTTGTGAAACACGCAAAGTATGTGAACCAAGTTAAACTAGGCATTTTTCTACCCCATTTACATATAAAGTTTATTAAAAACGGAGCTATGGTTATATAGTTATGAATTTAAACATTTTAGCATGTCATTGGAGAAAATTTAAACAAACAGCATTTTAAACTTTTTAAACATGCATGGAAGTTGGAAATTATTAAACTAGACGAAATTCTAGTCATATTTCATATATAAATCATTTCCATCCGATGCACAGTTTGAGAGTTATGTTATGCATGAACTAGGAGGACTTTTCTGTAAAACTTCAGTCTCAGGATAAATAGCTAAAATCGCAACAGGGAAATAAAAATACACTGGGACGAATCCAGTCGCGGGCCTAACAGGAACAGGCGCTGGGAGGGGGGTTTCTCACCATGGGCTATGGCCCAGGTCGGTGGGAGAGGCAGCCTGGGCTGGAGGCCGGTGCGCTGGGTCGGCCTGCCTGCGGGGCCCCACGACGGGAGGACTCGTCCTCGATCTCCTGACGAGGACGAGGCAGAAAGGAATCGACAAACATCGACGGCGGACGGCGGCTGGATCCGGCGACGTCGAGCGCAGAGGACACCGGAGGTGGACGGGAATAGCCGGAGGAAGCGGATCAAGGCGACGGCTCGCCGGATCCGGCGCAGGAACGGCTGGGACGGGTGCCGGCGACGACGAGCGGGTCCTGCAGAGAGAGAGA
>NC_041388.1:604453318-604494668 GCF_002162155.2 Triticum dicoccoides
AATCTGAGGAGGGGGGGGCTAGAGGTAGGGGAAGGGGTCTAGGTTGCCCAAAATGGACTATGGGTGTCCATATATAGCAAATTTGCTAGGGTTTGGGGGGGTTAGGAGGGGTTTCCGGACCCTCCGATCAAGATCGGACGACACCGGTCAAGAGTGGGGGGGGTTGGTTGGACCTAGGTGGGGTTAGAGGGCTGGGCAGATGGGTTGGACTGAGAGGAAAGAGGATGAATGCAGCCCGACGACTGTTTTCGGAGACCGAAAACGTCTGACGTTAGACCGGCTATATTGCCGCTATAAGTTATCCGTTGGGGCGTCAAACGGACTTCGAATGCGATGAAACTTGGCAGGCGGCCTATCTACACTATAATAAGACCGCACGCCAAATCTCATCCCATTTTGAGAAAATTTTCTGGCCACTTAAAAAAATCGGACATGCCGCGGGCGCGTGCGAGTGTGGTTGGGCTCGGAACGGACAACGGACGGAACTGGGGAACCCGGACGGATGCAAGTTTTGAAAACATGATGCAATGCACATGATGACATGACATGATGCAACACGCAAGTGAACGACATGGCAAAGACAGCGAAAAACAGGAAGACACCTGGCGCAACGGTCTCGGGGCGTCACAACACTCCACCACTATGAGAGGATCTCGTCCCGAGATCTAGGATGGCACCAGAGGGAAAAAGGAAGATGAAGATAAAGGGTGAATCTAATTTGCTTCTTTGACAAATGAGTGAAACCTAAGAACCTTGAGAGGTTAAACAGATTAGAGAAGAGAATACAATGAAGATGAACGAGGTTGAAAACACTCCATTAGAAAGGAGGAGCAAGGAACATTACGGGAACCTTGTAGGTTGACAGACATAAGAAAAGGGTTTCAATGGACAATAAGTACATACAAGCACTCCGGTTGAAACAAGATGTACAAGGAACGAGAAAAAAACCAATTACGACAACACTCCGATTAACACAAGATAGAGAAGGAATAAGAATGACACTCCGGTACAAAAGAGAAGAAAAGTTGATAAGATGAAAAGAAATTGAAGGAATGACACAACACTCCGGTTGAATGGATAAGCAAAGGAAAGAACATAGTCCTCACAATCCGAGATGTTGAGTGAAAAGAGCAACATCATAATGCCTCCGGAACGAAAGAATAGAAGATAGATCATTGGAATGAAAGAATGGAGAAGAAAATGCCAACTTCTGCCACAAAAGAGCTTGAAAAGGCATCCTTATGAAGGGTTGAACGGAGTTGTTGGAAATCAACAACAAAAAGAGTAAGCTTGTTGTGGGTTTATAGAAAACATCTCGAAATCTTGAGGTGAAAATTCTGCCACTAACGGAAACAATTGCTTGCTTCAGATCGGCGAGGAGATGAAAAACTTCTTCCGCTGATGGAATAGGAGAAAACTTGGATCAGAGATAATCACCACAATAGCAACATTCCTTAGGGAAGGCTTTAGGTGAAATATTGCACAAGATAATCTCCAGCGAAGAGATGATGGGTTTAAGTGTCTCATTCCTGACAACTTTTGAATCATGAAACATGAAAGAAAATTGTCAAGAATGGCATATCACCATCCCAAAAGATAAGATAGGAAGAACTGCACTTCGGAATGCAAGATGAAGAAAGCTTGAACTCCTCAAAACAAGACATGTGTTGAACACCATGTTTATTATTTGACAGTATAGCTTGGCGGATCTTAACTTCGAGAGAAATCTTGAGGGCAAATGGAGAATGAAAAGAATCCTTGATGAACCACCATGTTGATCCTCCATGAAGAACTCCAGTAATAAAAGAATGATCAAATGAAAGGAAAGCGAAGTTGAAAACACAAGGTGAAGCATTGCGATGATTTAGATGGAGCTTCGTGGTGATATAATTGAGAGATCTTGGAACTCCGGGAAAGGAAGATATAAAGCATCTCGAACCGAGAATGTGATATGATGAACCACTCCGGAAAGCGGGAATTAGATCCCTTGGATGAAACAATAATAAGAATTACGTTATGCGTATCCTTCATCAATTAAATTGATGACAAGCAATTGATTTGACATACTACTTATACTCGTAGAAAGGATTAAGATAGATATAGCGCAAACTTGAGAAGGTCTTCAACGAACCACCGGTAGAATTTGGAAAGCATGATTGCATTGATATGATAAACGAAGGAAGAAGAATCTTGGAAGAACCACCGTAAGAATTAAAAAAATGATTGAAGAAAAGATAAAGAAACACCGGGAAGAATTAAAGAATGAATGAAGATACTTGGGGAATTTGAATCATGAGAACGAATAGATCATGAACTGACTAGAGAGTACTTGAGCGATGCACCGGTAAGGTTTAGAGAATGAAAGCTGAAAGCTAGAATGAATAACCCCGAAATGATGGCCTCTGGAGAATCAAACTGAAAAGACTCATGAATTGCTCCGGAAGGATGAAAAGAATTGTCACAATTTAAAACAATTATGAGAGGATGGCATAAAGCTAGCACCAAGAATCTTCAAGAGAATGGATATGATTGCAGAGAAACTCTTCTTCGGTCTTCAAATCCGAGAATGACGACGAGAAACACCACCATGAATTGTTGAGGCACTCTGGAATGAATATTAGAAAGGTTGAACCAGTGATGAAAAGAAATTGAAAGATCTTGGAGAAAGACATTTGACTGATGAGAATTCATTCTTACGTCAAACTTCGAAAAGAATTTGAGGATAGCTCCGGGAAAATAGAGGAGTCAGGTAAGATCCTGGGAAAAGACATGTGGGTTAGGGCCCACTCAAAGAAAACACCGTTGAACAATTTAAAGAGATATTGCGTCGGTTGAATTAAATGGCTTGAATGAGATAACAACCTCGAAATAGGTTCGAATCTTGAATGAAAATACGAGCCTTCTGAGATATCTTCAGCACTCCCGAACAATTGAACAGCGATAAGTGGATGATTAAGAGGTGCAACGGCATGGGAAAACATTTTAAACGAGGAAAAGATATGATCGACAAAGCTTGAATTGAATCCACCGAAGAAGAATGAGAACAAGGAATGATGAACTTGAAGCTCTGTTAGTGTCTTCCTGAGAACCAACAGATAAGAACATTGACGGAAAAGAATGGAGAGACTTCACATCGATAAGCTAGATACTTGATTAAGAAATCCTAGTCCTCGAAGAAAAAGGGTGGGAGGGCGGGAAAACAAAGGCAACTTGGGACGGATGAAACAAACAACGTTGAGAAGACTTGAGTTGATCTTGCGGATGTTGAAAAAGATCAGATCCACTTGAAGAGAGACACACCGGTTCAGAAGAAATTGAGATGGCAAACTCGAAGATCAAGAAGGATTTGTATTCACATAGGAGTATGAGAACACCGCTTAGGAAAGGTATGGAATCAACATTTGACTTCGAAGCAATTCGAATACCACAATGAAAACAAAACAAAGGATTGGCTTGCAAAATAAGCCGGAACAAACATATGATAGAGATTTCATACTAAGTTTTCGTGGTGGGGCCCACACGGGCTCGATCGTACAACACCATCATGTACAAGGCAGTGCACATGACATATGAAGTGTCCCCGAGTCAGCATAGCCAAGGACTCTTTAAGACACAATGAGACCACTGTAAAACCAACCGTGGATAGGCGGACCACTAGACGTCGAACCCCAATTTCATATCATACATCTGTTGGAAAGATATCCTAGGAGCTACTTGAATTCCTGGTTATAAACTCCCGAAACTTTCCGGTTATGCAATCTGGTGTTGGGGATACAGGGGAAGCATAATATCTCACCCAAACCTAGCAAATCCTACATCCAGTTGTATCCATCCTTCAACACATAACCAAGAAACCTTCGAAAATCATTTACCTCAACCTTCGAAAAGCATCCATTATACGAGTTATGGCAATACTCCCGAACTCCCGCCCCAGTACTGGGTGGCGTCGAGGTTATCTCACCAACAACTGCATAACAGAGATTTTCGATGTCGGCGAAACTCAGGTATTCCAGAACTGCAACGATAAAATTGTGACGACAACACCTCAGAGCTCAACTCCCCGGGACACTGCCACAACCCCTAAATGTCAGGAGGCACCAAGAACAATGTTCTCGTAACAAAACCATCGAAACGATTCCAAAATACCCGCGTGATCCTAAAAAAATCATGAAATTTGAGAAGAGAAGAGTCAAAACTCTACGTCAGGAACCTCACCAGAGCGATGAAGGTACTAAGGAGTAAAAACAACCCTACTCCCCGATATATATAATCCTAAAAGACTCAAAACATTTTTTCTAGACTCAACAACGCCAACGATTCGATCAAGCAGGGGGCTCCTAAGTCGGGGAAGGCTCTGATAGCAACTTGTAACACCCACGATGCGGCTATATCTCCCACGTGTCGGAGCACGACTTAGAGGCATAACCGCATGGTAGGCATGTCGCAAGAGGGGTAATCTTTACACATCCCATGTACTGAATAAGAAAGAGATAAAGAGTTGGCTTACAATCGCTACTTCACACAATACATAAATATAGCATTACATCATCCATAATACAAACAAGGTCCTACAACGGAACCAAATAAAGAAAGACAACCCCTAATGCTAGATCCCCGATCGCCCCAACTGGGCTCCACTACTGATCAACTGGAAACGAAACAACACAACGAACATGATCTTCATCAAGCTCCCACTTGAGCTCGGCTGCGTCATCTGCACTGGTATCAACGGCACCTGCAACTGGTTTTGGAAGTAATCTGAGTCACGGGGACTCAGCAATCTCACACCCACGAGATCAAGACTATTTAAGCTTATGGGTAGGAAAGGGGTAATGTGGTGGAGCTGCGGCAAGCACTAAGCATATATGGTGGCTAACATACGCAAATAAGAGCGAGAAGAGAAGCAACGCATGGTCGTGAACTAGAAGTGATCAAGAAGTGATCCTGAAACTACTTATGTTCAAGCATAACAAAAGAATCGTGTTCACTTCCTAGCCTGCACTGAAAAGAGACCATCATGGCTACACACGCGGTTGATGCATTTCAATTAAGTTAAGTGTCAAGTTCTCTACAACCGGATATTAACAAATTCTCGTCTGCCCATAACCGCGTGAACGACTTTCGAAAGTTTAAAACCCTGCAGGGGTGTCCCAACTTAGCCCATCACAAGCTCTCACGGTCAACGAAGGATATTCCTTCTCCCAGGAAGACCCGATCAGACTCAGAATCCCGGTTACAAGACATTTCGACAATGGTAAAACAAGACCAGCAAAGCCGCCCGATGCGCCGACATCCTGATAGGAGCTTCACATATCTCGTTCTCAGGGCAACACCGGATGAGCAATCCGTACAACTAAAACCAGCCCTCAAATTTCCCCGAGGTGGCGCTGCAAGGGGCTCTAGTTCGGACCAACACTTAGACAAGCACTGGCCCGGGGAGGGTTAAACTAAAGATGCCCCTTGAGTCTGCAGAACCCAAGGGAATGTGATAGGTTGTTAGTGCAAATGTAAAACCAAGGTTGGGCCTTGTTGGAGGAGTTTTATGTTGGGGAACGTTGCAGAAAACAAAAATTTTCCTACTCGTTTCACCAAGATCATCTAGGAGTTCATCTAGCAACGAGTGATTAGATGCATCTACATACCTTTGTAGATCGCGCACGGAAGCGTTCAAAAGAACGGTGATGATGTAGTCGTACTCGACGTGATTCAAATCACCGATGACCAGCGCCGAACGGACGGCACCTCCGTGTTCAACACACGTACGGGACGGGAGACGTCTCCTCCTTCTTGATCCAGCAAGGGGGAAGGAGAGGTTGATGAAGATCCAGCAGCACGACGGCGTGGTGGTGGATGCAGGGCGTCACAGCAGCAGGGCTTCGCCGAGACTACGAGGGAGAGACGTAACGGGGGGAGATGGAGGCGCCAGGGGCTGGTCTGAAATCCCTCCTCTCCCCCCACTATATATAGGGGTGCCAAGGGGGGGGGGCGCCGGCCCTAGTAGATGAGATCTACTAGGGGGGTGGCGGCCAAGGGGAGGTTTCCCTCCCCCCCAAGGCACCTAGGGGTGCCTTCCACCACATGGACTCTTCCATGGTGGAAACCCTAGGCGCATGGGCCTATAGGGGCTGGTGCCCTTGGCCCATCTAGGCCAAGGCGCACCCCCTACAGCCCATGTGGCCCCCCGGGACAGGTGGCCCCACCCGGTGGACCCCGGGACCCTTCCGGTGGTCCCGGTACAATACCGATAACCCCGAAACTTGTCCCGATGCCCGAAATAGCACTTCCTATATATAATTCTTTACCTCCGGACCATTCCGGAACTCCTCGTGACGTCCGGGATCTCATCCGAGACTCCGAACAACATTCGGGTTTCTGCATATACATATCTTCATAACCCTAGCGTCACCGAACCTTAAGTGTGTAGACCCTACGGGTTCGGGAGACAAGCAGACATGACCCAGACGACTCTCCGGTCAATAACCAACAGCGGGATCTGGATACCCATGTTGGCTCCCACATGCTCCACGATGATCTCATCGGATGAACCACGATGTCGAGGATTTAATCAATCCCGTACGCTATTCCCTTTGTCTATCGATATGTTACTTGCCCGAGATTCGATCGTCGGTATCCCAATACCTCGCTCAATCTCGTTACCGGCAAGTCACTTTACTCGTACCGTAATGCATGATCCCGTGACCAGACACTTGGTCACTCTGAGCTCATTATGATGATGCATTACCGAGTGGGCCCAGTGATACCTCTCCGTCATACGGAGTGACAAATCCCAGTCTTGATCCATGTCACCCAACAGACACTTTCGGAGATACCCGTAGTCTACCTTTATAGTCACCCAGTTACGTTGTGACGTTTGGCATACCCAAAGCACTCCTACGGTATCCGGGAGTTACACGATCTCATGGTCAAAGGAATAGATACTTGACATTAGAAAACTCTAGCAAACGAACTATACGATCTTGTGCTATGTTTAGGATTGGGCCTTGTCCATCACATCATTCTCCCAATGATGTGATCTCGTTATCAATGACATCCAGTGTCCATAGTCAGGAAACCATGACTATCTGTTGATCAACGAGCTAGTCAACTAGAGGCTCACTAGGGACATGTTGGTGTCTGTTATTCACACATGTATTACGATTTCCGGATAACACAATTATAGCATGAATAAAGACAATTATCATGAACAAGGAAATATAATAATAATGCTTTTTATTATTGCCTCTAGGGCATATTTCCAACAGTCTCCCACTTGCACTAGAGTCAATAATCTAGTTACATTGTGATGAATCGAACACCCATAGAATTCTGGTGTTGATCATGTTTTGCTCTAGGGAGAGGTTTAGTCAACGGATCTGCTATATTCAGGTCCGTATGTACTTTACAAATCTCTATGTCTCCATCTTGAACATTTTCACGAATGGAGTTGAAGCGACACTTGATGTGCCTTGTCTTCTTGTGAAACCTGGGCTCCTTGGCAAGTGCAATAGCTCCAGTGTTGTCACAGAAGAGCTTGATCGGCCCCGACGCATTGGGTATGACTCCTAGGTCGGTGATGAACTCCTTCACCCATATTGCTTCATGTGCTGCCTCCGAGGCTGCCATGTACTCCGCTTCACATGTAGATCCCGCCACAACGCTTTGCTTGCAACTGCACCAGCTTACTGCCCCACCATTCAAAATA
This sequence comes from Triticum dicoccoides, assembly GCF_002162155.2. Taxonomy (NCBI): domain Eukaryota; kingdom Viridiplantae; phylum Streptophyta; class Magnoliopsida; order Poales; family Poaceae; genus Triticum; species Triticum dicoccoides. The sequence goes on from NC_041388.1 coordinate 604,461,021, forward strand.
TACACGTATCCGGTTTGTGACATAGAGTCATCCAGATCTGTGTCGAAGCTAGCGTCGACGTAACCCTTTACGACGAGCTCTTCGTCACCTCCATAAACGAGAAACATTTCCTTAGTCCTTTTCAGGTACTTCAGGATATTCTTGACCGCTGTCCAGTGTTCCTTGCCGGGATTACTTTGGTACCTTCCTACCAAACTGACGGCAAGGTTAACATCAGGTCTGGTACACAGCATGGCATACATAATAGAACCTATGGTTGAGGCATAGGGGATGACGCTCATCTCTTCTATATCTTCTGCCGTGGTCGGACATTGAGCTGAGCTCAATTTCATACCTTGTAACACAGGCAAGAACCCCTTCTTGGATTGATCCATATTGAACTTCTTCAATATCTTATCAAGGTATGTGCTTTGTGAAAGACCTATGAGGCGTCTCGATCTATCTCTATAGATTTTGATGCCTAATATATAAGCAGCTTCTCCAAGGTCCTTCATTGAAAAACTTTTATTCAAGTAGGCCTTGATGCTGTCCAAGAGTTCTATATCATTTCCCATCAACAGTATGTCATCTACATATAATATGAGAAATGCTACAGAGCTCCCACTCACTTTCTTGTAAACGCAGGCTTCTCCATAAGTCTGTGTAAACCCAAACGCTTTGATCATCTCGTCAAAGCGAATGTTCCAACTCCGAGATGCTTGCACCAGCCCATAAATCGAGCGTTGGAGCTTGCACACTTTGTCAGCATTCTTAGGATCGACAAAACCTTCCAGCTGCATCATATACAATTCTTCCTTAAGGAAACCATTAAGGAATGCCGTTTTGACGTCCATTTGCCATATTTCGTAATCATAGAATGCGGCAATTGCTAACATGATTCGGACGGACTTCAGCTTCGCTACCGGTGAGAAAGTCTCATCGTAGTCAACCCCTTGAACTTGTCGATAACCCTTAGCGACAAGCCGAGCTTTATAGATGGTCACATTACCATCCGCGTCTGTCTTCCTCTTAAAGATCCATTTATTTTCTATGGCTCGCCGCTCAACGAGCAAGTCAGTCAAAGTCCATACTTTGTTTTCATACATGGATCCTATCTCGGATTTCATGGCTTCTAGCCATTTGTCGGAATCCGGGCCCGCCATCGCTTCTTCATAGTTCGAAGGTTCACCGTTGTCTAACAGCATGATTTCCAAGACAGGGTTGCCGTACCACTCTGGTGCGGAACGTGTCCTTGTGGACCTTCGAATTTCAGTAGGGGCTTGATCAGAAGTATCTTGATCATTATCATTAACTTCCTCTCTAGTTGGTGCAGGCACCTCAGGAACACTTTCTTGAGTTGCGCCATTTTCCGTTTCAAGAGGTAATACTTCATCAAGCTCTACTTTCCTCCCACTTACTTCTTTCGAGAGAAACTCTTTCTCCAGAAATGACCCATTCTTGGCAACAAAGATCTTGCCTTCGGATCTGAGGTAGAAGGTGTACCCAATAGTTTCTTTTGGGTATCCTATGAAGACGCATTTTTCCGACTTGGGTTCGAGCTTTTCAGGTTGAAGTTTCTTGACATAAGCATCGCATCCCCAAACTTTTAGAAACGACAGCTTAGGTTTCTTCCCAAACCATAATTCATACGGTGTCGTCTCACCGGATTTCGACGGAGCCCTATTTAAAGTGAATGCGGCAGTATCTAAAGCATAGCCCCAAAAAGAAAGCGGTAAATCGGTAAGAGACATCATAGATCGCACCATATCTAACAGAGTGCGATTACGACGTTCAGACACACCATTACGCTGAGGTGTTCCAGGCGGCGTGAGTTGTGAAACTATTCCACATTTTCTTAAGTGTGTGCCAAACTCATGACTCAAGTATTCTCCTCCACGATCTGATCGTAGAAACTTGATTTTCCTGTCACGTTGATTTTCAACCTCACTCTGAAATTCCTTGAACTTTTCAAAGGTTTCAAACTTGTGTTTCATTAAGTAGATATACCCATACCTACTTAAATCATCAGTGAGGGTGAGAACATAACGATAGCCACCGCGAGCCTCAACACTCATTGGACCGCACACATCAGTATGTATGATTTCCAATAAGTCGGTTGCTCGCTCCATTGTTCCTAAGAACGGAGTCTTGGTCATTTTACCCATAAGGCATGGTTCGCATGTGTCAAATGATTCATAATCAAGAGACTCTAAAAGTCCATCAGCATGGAGCTTCTTCATGCGTTTGACACCTATGTGACCAAGGCGGCAGTGCCATAGGTATGTGGGACTATCATTATCAACCTTGCTTCTTTTGGTACTCACATTATGAACATGTGTAGCATCACGTTCGAGATTCATTAAGAATAAACCATTCACCATAGGAGCATGACCATAAAACATATCTCTCATAAAAATGGAACAACCATTATTCTCAGATTTAAAAGAGTAGCCATCTCGAATTAAACGAGATCCCGATACAATGTTCATGCTCAAAGATGGCACTAAATAACAATTATTAAGGTTTAAAACTAATCCCGAAGGGAGATGCAGAGGTAGCATGCCGACGGCGATCACATTGACCTTGGAACCATTCCCGACGCACATCGTCACCTCGTCCTTTGCCAGTTTCCGCTTATTCCGCAGCCCCTGCTTTGAGTTACAAATGTGAGCAACTGCACCGGTATCAAATACCCAGGAGCTACTACGGGCACTAGTAAGGTACACATCAATTACATGTATATCACATATACCTTTTGTTTTGCCGGCCTTCTTATCCGCTAAGTACTTAGGGCAGTTCCGCTTCCAGTGACCGCTTCCCTTGCAATAAAAGCACTCAGTCTCGGGCTTGGGTCCATTCTTTGGCTTCTTCCCGGCAGCTTGCTTGCCGGGCGCGGCAACCTCCTTGCCGTCCTTCTTGAAGTTCTTTTTACCCTTGCCTTTCTTGAACTTAGTGGTTTTATTGACCATCAACACTTGATGTTCCTTCCTGACTTCTACCTCTGCTGATTTCAGCATAGCAAATACTTCAGGAATGGTCTTTTCCATCCCCTGCATATTGAAGTTCATCACAAAGCTCTTGTAGCTTGATGGAAGCGACTGGAGGATTCTGTCAATGACCGCATCATCCGGGAGATTAACTCCCAGCTGAGTCAAGCGGTTATGCAACCCAGACATAGTGAGTATGTGCTCACTGACAGAACTGTTTTCCTCCATCTTACAGCTGAAGAATTTGTCGGAGACTTCATATCTCTCGACCCGGGCATGAGCTTGGAAAACCATTTTCAGCTCTTCGAACATCTCATATGCTCCATGTCTCTCAAAACGCTTTTGGAGCCCCGGCTCTAGGCTGTAAAGCATGCCGCACTGAACGAGGGAGTAGTCATCGAAACGTGCCTGCCAAGCGTTCATAACATCTTGTTCTGCAGGGAGAACGGGTGCGTCACCAAGCGGTGCTTGTAGGACATAATCTTTCTTGGCAGCTATGAGGATGATCCTCAGGTTCCGGACCCAGTCCGTATAGTTGCTGCCATCGTCTTTCAGCTTGGTTTTCTCTAGGAACGCGTTGAAGTTGAGGACTACGTTGGCCATTTGATCTACAAGACATATTGTAAAAAATTTAGACTAAGTTCATGATAATTAAGTTCAACTAATCAAATTATTAGTGAACTCCCACTTAGATTAGACATCCCTCTAGTCATCTAAGTATTACATGATCCGAGTTAAACTAGACTGTGTCCGATCATCACGTGAGACGGACTAGTCAACATCGGTGAACATCTTCATGTTGATCGTATCTTCTATACGACTCATGCTCGACCTTTCGGTCTTCTGTGTTCCGAGGCCATGTCTGTACATGCTAGGCTCGTCAAGTCAACCTAAGTGTTTGCATGTGTAAATCTGTCTTACACCCGTTGTATGTGAACGTCTGAATAAAACACCCGATCATCACGTGGTGTTTTGAAACAGCGAACTGTCGCAACGGTGCACAGTTAGGGGGAACACTTCTTGAAATTAGTGTGAGGGATCACCTTATTTACTACCGTCGTTCTAAGTAAACAAGATGCAAAACATGATAAACATCACATGCAATCAAATAATAAACGTGACATGATATGGCCAATATCACATAGCTCCTTTGATCTCCATCTTGGGGATCCATGATCATCTTGTCACCGGCTTGACACCATGATCTCCATCATCGTGTCTCCATGAAGTTGCTCGCCAACTATTACTTCTACTACTATGGCTAACGCGTTTAGCAGTAAAGTAATTTACATGGCGTTTCTTGATGACACGCAGGTCATATAAAAGAATAAAGACAACTCCTATGGCTCCTGCCGGTTGTCATACTCATCGACATGCAAGTCGTGAATCCTATTACAATAGCATGAACATCTCATACATCACATATAGATCATTCATCATTCATCACAACTTTGGCCATATCATATCACAAACCACTTGCTGCAAAAACAAGTTAGACGTCCTCTAATTGTTGTTGCAAGTTTTACGTGGCTGAATTAGGGTTCTAGCAAGAACGTTTTCTTACCTACGTTAAAGCCACAACGTGATTTGTCAACTTCTATTTACCCTTCATAAGGACCCTGTTCATCGATTCCGCTCCAACTAAAGTAGGAGAGATAGACACCCGCCAGCCACCTTATGCAACTAGTGCATGTTAGTCGGTGGAACCGGTCTCACGTAAGCGTACGTGTAAGGTTGGTCTGGGCCGCTTCATCCCACAATACCGCTGAAGCAAGAAAGGACTAGTAATGGCAAGAAAGTTGACAAATCTACGCCCACAACAAATTGTGTTCTACTCGCGCAAGAAGAACTACGCATAGACCTAGCTCATGATGCCACTGTTGGGGAACGTTGCAGAAAACAAAAATTTTCCTACTCGTTTCACCAAGATCATCTAGGAGTTCATCTAGCAACGAGTGATTAGATGCATCTACATACCTTTGTAGATCGCGCAAGGAAGCGTTCAAAAGAACGGTGATGATGTAGTCGTACTCGACGTGATTCAAATCACCGATGACCAGCGCCGAACGGACGGCACCTCCGTGTTCAACACATGTACGGGACGGGAGACGTCTCCTCCTTCTTGATCCAGCAAGGGGGAAGGAGAGGTTTATGAAGATCCAGCAGCACGACGGCGTGGTGGTGGATGCAGGGCGTCACACCAGCAGGGCTTCGTCGAGACTACGAGGGAGAGACGTGACGGGGGGAGATGGAGGCGCCAGGGGCTGGTCTGAAATCCCTCCTCTCCCCCCACTATATATAGGGGTGCCAAGGGGGGGGGGCGCCGGCCCTAGTAGATGAGATCTACTAGGGGGGGCGGCGGCCAAGGGGAGGTTTCCCTCCCCCCCAAGGCACCTAGGGGTGCCTTCCACCACATGGACTCTTCCATGGTGGAAACCCTAGGCGCATGGGCCTATAGGGGCTGGTGCCCTTGGCCCATCTAGGCCAAGGCGCACCCCCTACAGCCCATGTGGCCCCCCGGGACAGGTGGCCCCACCCGGTGGACCCCGGGACCCTTCCGGTGGTCCCGGTACAATACCGATAACCCCGAAACTTGTCCCGATGCCCGGAATAGCACTTCCTATATATAATTCTTTACCTCCGGACCATTCCGGAACTCCTCGTGACGTCCGGGATCTCATCCGGGAATCCGAACAACATTCGGGTTTCTGCATATACATATCTTCATAACCCTAGCGTCACCGAACCTTAAGTGTGTAGACCCTACGGGTTCGGGAGACAAGCAGACATGACCCAGACGACTCTCCGGTCAATAACCAACAGCGGGATCTGGATACCCATGTTGGCTCCCACATGCTCCACGATGATCTCATCGGATGAACCACGATGTCGAGGATTTAATCAATCCCGTACACTATTCCCTTTGTCTATCGATATGTTACTTGCCCGAGATTCGGTCGTCGGTATCCCAATACCTCGTTCAATCTCGTTACCGGCAAGTCACTTTACTCGTACCGTAATGCATGATCCCGTGACCAGACACTTGGTCACTCTGAGCTCATTATGATGATGCATTACCGAGTGGGCCCAGTGATACCTCTCCGTCATACGGAGTGACAAATCCCAGTCTTGATCCATGTCACCCAACAGACACTTTCGGAGATACCCGTAGTCTACCTTTATAGTCACCCAGTTACGTCGTGACGTTTGGCATACCCAAAGCACTCCTACAGTATCCGGGAGTTACACGATCTCATGGTCAAAGGAATAGATACTTGACATTAGAAAACTCTAGCAAACGAACTATACGATCTTGTGCTATGTTTAGGATTGGGCCTTGTCCATCACATCATTCTCCCAATGATGTGATCTCGTTATCAATGACATCAAGTGTCCATAGTCAGGAAACCATGACTATCTGTTGATCAACGAGCTAGTCAACTAGAGGCTCACTAGGGACATGTTGGTGTCTGTTATTCACACATGTATTACGATTTCCGGATAACACAATTATAGCATGAATAAAGACAATTATCATGAACAAGGAAATATAATAATAATGCTTTTTATTATTGCCTCTAGGGCATATTTCCAACATTTTATTCAAGTTGAACTGTCAAGGGGTTCCCATTATAACCCAACCGCGTAAGGAACGCAAAATCAAGGAACATAACACCGGTATGACGGAAACTAGGGCGGCAAGAGTGGGACAAAACACCAGGCATAAGGCTGAGCCTTCCACCCTTTACGAAGTATATAGGTGCATTAAAGTAAACAATATATAATAATGATATCCCAACAATATCCATGTTCCAACATGGAACAAACTCCAACTTCACCTGCAACTAGCAACGCTATAAGAGGGGCTGAGCAAAGCGGTAACATAGCCAAACAATGGTTTGCTAGGACAAGGTTGGTTAGAGGCTTGACATGGCAATATGGGAGGCATGATATAGCAAGTGGTAGGTATAGCAGCATAGCAAAAGAGCGAGCAACTAGCAAGCAAAGATAGAAGTGATTTCGAGGGTATGGTCATCTTGCCTGAGATCCCGCAAGGAAGAAGAACGAGTCCATGAAGAAGACAAACGCGACGTTATCGGAACTAACCCGAAGAAGCAACACCGGAAAGAAGTAAACAACATAGTAAACAACCATCGCATCAATATGGCATGATGCACAACCAAGTATGATGCATGTCCGGCTTAATGAAGCATGGCATGGCAAAGTGCACAAACAACACTACAAATTAAGTGGAGCTCAATATGCAATGAGTTGCATATTGACAGAACACCACATGGCTTATTTAGATCTCTCCCGTATATGTACTCAACAATATTAAATGTTTGTTAGCATGGAAAGAGGTGAAGCATATGAAAACTACCTATCTAGGCAAGTTTAAATGAAGCCGGAAACAATGAACAACAATTCCGGTAAAACCCCATATGCAAATATTAGGTTTGGTACTGTTCTGCCCTAAACCATATTTTAGAGTTGTTAAACATGCAAAGTAAGTGAACCAAGTTAAACTAGGCATTTTTCTACCCCATTTACATATAAAGTTTATTAAAAACGGAGCTACGGTTATATAGTTATGAATTTAAACATTTTAGCATGTCATTAGAGCAAATTTTAAAAAAACAGCATTTTAAACATTTTAAACATGCATGGAAGTTGGAAATTATTAAACTAGACGAAATTCTAGTCATATTTCATATATAAATCATTTCCATCCGATGCACGGTTTGAGAGTTATGTTATGCATGAACTAGGAGGACTTTTCTGTAAAACTTCAGTCTCAGGATAAATAGCTAAAATTGCAACAGGGAAATAAAAATACACTGGGCTGAATCCAGTCACGGGCCTAACAGGAACAGGCGCTGGGAGGGGGGTTTCTCACCATGGGCTATGGCCCAGGTCGGTGGGAGAGGCAGGCTGCGCTAGAGGCCGGTCCGCTGGGCCGGCCTGCCTGCGGGGCCCCACGATAGGAGGACTCGTCCTCGATCTCCTAACGAGGACAAGGCAGAAAGGAACCGACGAACATCGACGGTGGACGGCGCCTGGATCCGGCGACGTCGAGCGCAGAGGACACCGGAGGTGGACGGGAACAACCGGAGGAAGCGGATCCAGGCGACGGCTCCTCGGATCCGGCGCAGGAACGGCTAGGACGGGTGGCGACAACGACGAGCGGGTCCTGCAGAGAGAGAGAGAGCGAGAGAACTGAGAGGGGCAATGGAAAAAAGGAGAGAGATAGGGCAGCATGACCTGGTGCTCGCCGGCGGCGAGGCGCTCACCGGTGCAGCTGGCTGAAGCGGCGATAGGGCAGACCCGGCAAGGACCAAGGCGGCGACGGAGGCCTCGGGAGGGGCTGCAGCGAGCAGATGGCGCACGCGGGGGGCTCTCGAGCCCAGATCCGGCCCGGGGCGGGCTGCGGTGAAGTGGGCATGGGGGGCGACGTGGCGCACGCGGAGTGGAGGAGGGCGGCGCTGGTTGTTGAGGTGGCACGAGCGGGTTGGTGGGGAGCGTCCGGCCGGCGGCGGCTGGTCCGTTGGACGGCGCCAAGTGGCAAGATGGGAGCGGTGCTGCACGGAATCTGAGGAGGGGGAGGCTAGAGGTAGGGGAAGGGGTCTAGGTTGCCCAAAATGGACTATGGGTGTCCATATATAGCAAATTTGCTAGGGTTTGGGGGGTTAGGAGGGGTTTCTGGACCCTCCGATCAAGATCGAACGACACCGGTTGAGAGTGGGGGGGGGGTTGGTTGGACCTAGGTGGGGTTAGAGGGCTGTGCAGATGGGTTGGACTGAGAGGAAAGAGGATGAATGCAGCCCGGCGACTGTTTCCGGAGACCGAAAACGTCCGATGTTAGACCAGCTATATTGCCGCTATAAGTTATCCGTTGGGGCGTCAAACGAACTCCAAATGTGATGAAACTTGGCAGGCGGCCTATCTACACTATAATAAGACCGCACGCCAAATCTCATCCCATTCTGAGAACATTTTTCGGCCACTTAAAAAAAATATTCGGACATGCCGCGGGCACGTGCGAGCGTGGTTGGGCTCGGAACGGACAACGGACGGAACTGGGGAACCCGGACGGATGAAAGTTTGAAAACATGATGCAATGCACATGATGACATGACAGGATGCAACACGCAAGCGAACGACATGGCAAAGACAGCGAAAAACTGGAAGACACCTGGCGCAACAGTCTCGGGGTGTCACAGCCTCCCACGGATTGACAAACCTTAGGTCATCCACTTGAGGGAAATTTTCTATTGTCCTACAAAACTCTGCGCTTGGAGGCCCAACACGAGTCTACAAGAAGAAGGTTGCATAGTAGACATCAAGCTCTTTTCTGGCGCCGTTGCCGGGGAGGTGAGTGCTTGAAGGTATATCTTTAGATCTTGCAATTGAATGATTTAGTTTGTTTTATCACTAGTTTAGTCTATAAAATAAAACTACAAAAAAGGAATTGAGGTTGCCTCATATGCTTCATCTTTTTAATGTCTTTCATGAAAATGATGGAAAGGAAAATTATGCTCAAATGTTAGAAGAAGAAGTTACTAAAATGTTTGGTACTAAATCTTTGAATGATGAGCATGACAATGTTGTTAGTATGAATTCTTTGAATATCCATGATGCTAATGATGTGCAAAGCCACAAGCTTGGGGATGCTATGTTTGATGAAAATGATATTTTTTTTGTCCCCCATGTTTTGATGAGCAAAATTATTATGATGATAGCATGCCTCCTATTTATGATGATTATATTGATGGAAGTGGGTTTGGAAGAGTGTCAACTCTAGGTAATGATCCCACTATTTTGGAGGGTGTTGAATCTCATAATATTTATGAAAGTGGATTTGGAGAGGTCATGACTTTATTTAGAGATGAATCCACTATTTCGGAAGAGGTTCCAATTGATTATGAGAACAAAGTTGTTATCTATGATGATTATGGTGATGACATGTATGCTATAAGAAATAATGATAACCATGAAACTTTTCATCACGATTTTTCAATTGGATTATGCCTCACATGATAGTTATTTTGTTGAGTTTGCTCCCACTACTATTGATGAGAATAAATTTGCTTATGTGGAGAGTAGTAAACTTTCTATGCTTGTGCGTCATGAAAATAATGCTTTATGTGGTATTTGTATTGTTGAATTTATTCATGATGCTACAAAAAATTGTTATGAGGGAGGAATATATGCTTGTATGAGTTGCAATAATATCGAGTTTCCTCTCTATTTGTTGACAATCTTGAAGTTATGCTTGTTTTTCCTTCCTATGCTAGTTGATTCTTATTCCCGTAAATTGTTTGCTCACAAAATCCCTATGCATAGGAAGTGGGTTAGACTTAAATGTGTTTGTCATATGCTTCATGATTCTCTCCTTGTGTTTCAATTCTTATCTTTTATTTGAGCATCATTGAAATCATCATGCCTAGCTAGAAAGGCATTAAAGAAAAGCGCTCGTTGGGAGACAACCCAACATTTACCCCTACTGTTTTTGAGTGTTCACATGATTAGGCTACTGTTGTAATCATGTTTTATATCTTTTGTTTCAATAAAGTGCCAAGTAAGACCTTTTGGATGGTCTATGGTGATAGTTGATTTGATCTTGCCGAAAAACAGAAACGTGTGCGCCCAGTAAAATAGTTTTCATTTTTTTACAGAAGCGCAATAAAATACTGATTCATTTTGCAAAAGATTGATATAAAAATTTCCCAGATTGTACTAATTTTTTAGAATTTTTTGAGTTACAGAAGTATGGAAAGTTTCCAGATTACTACAGATTGTTCTGTTTTTGATAGATCCTGTTTTCTATGTGTTGTTTGCTTATTTTGATGAATCTATGAGTAGTATTGGAGGGTAAACCATGGAGAAGTTGGAATACATTAGATACAACACCAATATAAATTTAGAATGAGTTCACAATAGTACCTAAGTGGTGATTTGATTTATACTAACTTATCTCACGAGTTCTTGTTGAGTTTTGTGTGGATGAAGTTTTTAAGATTTAAGGAAACCATGATATAAAAGGAATTAAGGAGACACAAAAGCTCAAGCTTGGGGATACCCAAGGCATCCCAAGTTAATATTTCAAGAAGTCTCAAGCATCTAAGCTTGGGGATGCCCCGGTTGGCATCCCACCTTTCTTCTTCAACAATGATCGGTCAGTTTTGGTTGAGCCTAAGTTTTTGCTTCTTCACATGATATGTGCTATCCTTGCAATGTCATTCTATTTTGTTTTTCTTGATGTTTGAATAAAGTACTTAAGATCTGAAATTTTATTTATAAGAGGGAGTCTTCACATAGTTACATAATTATTCGACTACTCATTGATCTTCACTTATATCTTTTTGGAGTAGTTTGTCATTTACTCGTGCGCTTCACTTATATCCTATGAGTAAATGGTTGAATCAATTGAATATCATAAATCTGAATTTATAAATGTTTCATATGCTTATCCCATGGGGAGTAATGACTTCACATATAAGAAGTAGAGGTGGTAAATTTATTGAAAGTTAGCAAACATAGTATTGGTCACTTGAACAATGCATGAAAGAATATTGAAGGAAGAGAGATTCCACATATAAATATACTATCTTGAACATCTTATATGATTGTGAGCCCCATTAAATATATTCAAACTTGAGCAAATTAGTTGAAGTTGAACAAGGAAGACAACGTAATGAGTTATGCTTGGGTATATTTGTATAGAATTTATATTGTTATGGATCCTCCAACATGTGGTGCTTGCTATTTAGAATCTTTTGCTAGCCAAAATTTCTGTACTAAGCGGGAATACTGCTTGTGCATCCAAAATCCTTGAACCAAGTTTCTTCCATGAGTGTCCACCATACCTACCTATATGCGGCGGTATTTACCTACCGTTCCAAGTAAATTTACATGTGCCAAACTCTAAACCTTCAAATAATAATCTGTTCTGTATGCCCGAATCGCTCATGTAGCGACTAGGGGCTGTCAGTATCTTCCATGCTAGGTGGGTTATTCTCATGATGAGTGTTTATTCACTTGTCATTCACGAGAGAATGGCTGGTAATTGGGATGCCCAGTCCTATGATCAAAAGATCAAAAACAAAATTTCAAATAACCAAACAAAACTCCCCCAGGACTGTTGTTGGTATGGACGGTGCCCGTTGTTTCGGACCAGCCGTGGAGTGTGATTGTTGGTGGAGGGGGAGTAAAAACTTTACCATTCTGTTTGGGAACCGCCTATAATGTGTCTAGCATGGAAGAGAGTGAAAACTCTTGGTTGTTATGCTGACAATGAAAGCATACCTCTCAAAATTATGTTCAACTATGTTTTAAAAGCTTTGAGCTCTGGCACCTCTACAAATCTCTGCTTTCCTCTGCGAAGAGCCTATCTTTTACTTTTATGCAAGATTCAGTAGTATTCCTTCTCATTCCAATCTTCTCTTTAGTTGGCAAGCATCATGTGATGAGGAAAGATCTAAGAATATATGGCCATTCAAATATATTTGATTATTAATTATTATTGTTGACAATTATCTATATGATAAATAAGTTGGGAGGCGAAACACTAAGCCCCTATCTTTCTTTGTGTTCGATGGATGCTATTTGTTCTAAAAATATGCTTGGAGTGGTAGCAATCATGGAAGACTATATGATAGTTGAGTACGTGGGATTTGTTGAATCAAAGCTCATACATAGACCCTTCCTAGAAATAAGATGAATTGCAATTCTTTGATGACCGAGAACATAGTTTGTTAGTTTTCAAGAAATTTTATCGTCTATGATTTAACATGTGAATAGCTTGTTACATGATCATGAGAAGCTTTATGATATGAGCTACTGTTATGATATATAATGATGCTAGAAAAAGTGATTGAAATTATCATTGATCAAACTTTTGCACCTGCTAGCATTCACCCTTCATAAATTATTTCTTTTCTCATTTACCTACTTGAGGACGAGCATGAATTAAGCTTGGGGATGCTAATATGTCTCCAACGTATCTACAATTTATGAAGTATTCATGTCATGTTTACAACAATTCCATACGATTTTGGTATGATTTGATAAGAACTAACCCGGACTGACGCTGTTTCCAGCAGAACTACCGTGGTGTCGTTTTCTTGTGCAGAAATAAAAGTTCTCGGAACGAGCTGAAAATTTACGGAGAATATTTTTGGAAAATATAAAAAATACTATTGAAAATATGACCTAGAGGCAATAATAAATTAGTTATTATTATATTTCCTTGTTCATGATAATCGTTTATTATCCATGCTAGAATTGTATTGATAGGAAACTCAGATACATGTGTGGATACATAGACAACACCATGTCCCTAGTAAGCCTCTAGTTGACTAGCTCGTTGATCAATAGATGGTTACGGTTTCCTGACCATGGACATTGGATGTCATTGATAACGGGATCACATCATTAGGAGAATGATGTGATGGACAAGACCCAATCCTAAGCCTAGCACAAGATCGTGTAGTTCGTATGCTAAAAGCTTTTCTAATGTCAAGTATCATTTCCTTAGACCATGAGATTGTGCAACTCCCGTATTCCTACGTAGGAATGCTTTGGGTGTACCAAATGTCACAACGTAACTGGGTGGCTATAAAAGTGCACTGGGGGATCTCCGAAAGTGTCTGTTGGGTTGGCACGAATCGAGACTGGGATTTGTCACTCCGTGTAAACGGAGAGGTATCTCTGGGCCCACTCGGTAGGACTTCATCATAATGTGCACAATGTGACCAAGGAGTTGATCACGGGATGATGTGTTACGGAACAAGTAAAGAGACTTGCCGGTAACGAGATTGAACGAGGTATCGGGATACCGACGATCGAATCTCGGGCAAGTATCGTACCGATAGACAAAGGGAATTGAATACGGGATTGATTGAATCCTCGACATCGTGGTTCATCCGATCAGATCATCGTTGAGCATGTGGGAGCCAACATGGGTATCCAGATCCCGTTGTTGGTTATTGACTGGAGAGTTGTCTCGGTCATGTCTACATGTCTCCCGAACCCGTAGGGTCTACACACTTAAGGTTCGGTGACGCTAGAGTTGTAGAGATATTAGTATGCGGTTAAACGAAAGTTGTTTGGAGTCCCAGATGAGATCCCGAACGTCACGAGGAGTTCCGGAATGGTCCGGAGGTAAAGATTTATATATAGGAAGTCCAGTTTCGGCCATCGGGAGAGTTTCTGGAGTCATCGGTATTGTACCGGGACCACCGGAAGGGTCCCGGGGGTCCACCGAGTGGGGCCACCTATCCCGGAGGGCCCCATGGGCTGAAGGGGCGTGGGAACAAGCCCCTGGTGGGCTGGTGCGCCCCCCTTGGGCCTCCCATGCGCCTAGGGGTGGGGGCGCCTCTACTTGGCTTGGAGGCCAAGCCACCCCTAGGGCTGCCGCCCCCTCCCCAGATGGGATCTACAAGGGGCCGGCGCCCCCCCCTAGGCCCCTATATATAGTGGAGGGGAGGGAGGGCAGCCGCACCTGAAGCCCTGGCGCCTCCCTCCCTCCCGTGACACCTCTTCCTCCCCGCTTGTGCTTGGCGAAGCCCTGCCGGGATCCCGCTACTTCCACCACCACGCCGTCGTGCTGCTGGATCTCCATCAACTTCTCCTTCCCCCTTGCTGGATCAAGAAGAAGGAGACGTCTCCGCTCCGTACGTGTGTTGAACGCGGAGGTGCCGTCCGTTCGGCGCTAGGATCATCGGCGATTTGGATCACGACGAGTACGACTCCATCAACCCCGTTCTCTTGAACGCTTCCGCTTAGCGATCTACAAGGGTATGTAGATACACTCTCCTTCTCTCTCGTTGCTAGTCTCTCCATAGATTGATCTTGGTGACACGTAGGAAAATTTTGAATTTCTGCTATGATCCCCAACAAATACTAGAACAAAAATATATCGGAGAGGAGTCCCGAAGCAACCAGAAGGGTGGGGGCGCCCCCCCCCCCTAGGGCGTGCCCCCTGCCTTGTCGTCACCTCGTGGCCCCCCTTGACTTTTACCCGACGCCAACACCTCCTATAAATCCCAAAAACCTCATAAATAAACCTAGATCAGGAGTTCCGCCGCCGCAAGCCTCTGTAGCCATGAAAAACTAATCGGGAGCCCGTTCCGGACCCTGCCGGAGGGGGAAACCATCACCGGAGGCCATCTTCATCATCCCGGTGCTCTCCATGATGCTGAGGGAGTAGTTCACCCTCAGGGATGAGGGTATGTACCAGTAGCTATGTGTTTGATCTCTCTCTCCCTCTCTCTCTCTCTCGTCTTCTTGATATGGCACGATCTTGATGTACCAGGAGCTTTTTTACTATAGTTGAATCATATGGTGTTTCTCCCCCTCTATCTTCTTGTGATGAACTGAGTTTTACCTTTGAGGTTTCACTATTATGGATTTGAGAACACTTGATGTATGTCTTGCGTGAGATACCCGTGATTACAATGGGGTATTCTATTGATTCACTTGATGCATGTTTTGGCACTCAACTCACGGATTCCCGAGGTGACATTGGGGTAATCTATGCATAGGGGTTGATGCACGTTTTTGTCCTTATTTCTCTGGTAGGAATCTTGGGGCACTCTTTGAGGTTCTTTATGTTGGATCGAATATTATGAATCCGAAGTTGTTTGATGCATATCGTATAATTGACCCACAGATACTTGTGGTGGCATTGGAGTATCTCGGTGACATTAGGGTTGATTAATGTGTGTCATATGGTGTTATTTTACTACGAACTCTAGGGTTGTTTGTGACACTTATAGAAATAGCTCAATGGATTGATCGGAAGAATAACTTTGAGGTAGTTTCGTACCCTACAAGCAATTTCTTCGTATTTTCTCCGTGATAGGAACTTTAGAGTGACTTTTGTTGCACGTTGAGGGATTGTTATATGATGTAATTATGTTATCATTGTTGAGAGAACTTGCACTGGTGAAATATGAACCCTAGGCCTTATTTCCAAGCATTGCAATACCATTTTCGCTCACTTTTACCACTTAGTACCTTGCTGTTTTTATATTTTCAGATTACAAAAACCTATATCTACCATCCATATTACACTTGTATTACCATCTCTTCGCCGAACTAGTGCACATATACAATTTAACATTGTATTGGTGTGTTGGGAACACAAGAGACTCTTTGTTATTTGGTTGCAGGGTTGTTTGAGAGAGACCATCTTCGTCCTATGCCTCCCACGGATTGATAAACCTTAGGTCATCCACTTGAGGGAAATTTGTTACTGTCCTACAAAACTCTGCGCTTGGAGGCCCAACACGAGTCTACAAGAAGAAGGTTGCGTAGTAGACATCAGACATGCACCAATGACGATGTCTATAGGGTCGAAGCCTCGAAGAATCTATATGCTCTTCAACGGCTCGTTCAAGCAGCAATAATGGTCATTTTGTGGTGCAGAGACCTCGATATAATTTTTATTATGCTTGAGGTGCTTTATACTTCTGATGAACTTTTCTAATTGACCCAGATCCTTTTCACAAAATAAATATCACATGGAAATTACATTGACAGATGTAACTGAGTTAGAATACCAGGGAAACATATGCAACTAAGAGTACGTTCAACAACAACAATAACAACAACAAAGGCTGCAAAACGAAGAATATCATGGTATTTCAAATTTTAGGGGGATGCAAGGGAAATTATTTTGTGAGGATTAAAGAGACTATTTGTGAAATTAAATGTGCATCTGTGCTTGAATAAGCACAAGGTCCCTTCCGAACAAAAATAAGGGCATGCCTTTTTTAAAGTTAGATGAGTCTCCATAGATTGGATCAAGTCTAACTCATGTGTTTTGTGCTGGTTTCTAACTGTTATTTCTTTGATATAAGAGAGTGAACTATTTTTTGCAGGAAAACTTATCATCTATTCATCAACTGTCATGGAAGTACAAATAACACTAGAAGTAAAATAAACTACATTAATGCCTGTCGACCACTTAGCAACGACTATAATCACTATAGCAAGCTGAAGGCATGCCGCCGTCATTACCCTCCCCCCACCGGAGCCGGGCAAAACCTTGCAGTAGTATACAGTCGAGAAGTCGTCATGCTAGGTCCCCAACCGGACTAGCACACCATTGAATCAATCCTCACCGATGAAAAGAAGAGTAGATTGAAAGGATCCAACATGTAGACACACAAACACAAACGAACGAAGACTAAATCCATGAAAGACAAACGCCGATTAAATCCCATGAGATCCACCAGATACAAACCTACATACATTCACCAGTGATGCTAGATGGACCACCAGGGTGAGGGCTAAGCGGGGATGACCTTATTCCATGTATAGGGTGTCGCCGCCTTGCCTTCCTAAGCAGAAGATAGACCCTAATCGGCCTAATAAACATCTAAAATGAAGCAGGAGTCCTCCCGCCGGCAAGGCCATGGTCCACCGCGCTTCTGGTCCCAAAGGCAATGGGAGATGACCTAGACTAGTGGTGACACCAACGTAAGGAAGAAAACCCTTTTCGTTTGGGAGCCACCTGTTGGGGAACGTAGTAATTTCAAATAAATTCCTACGCACACGCAAGATCATGGTGATGCATAGCAACGAGAGGGGAGAGTGTTGTCCATGTACCCTCGTAGACCGAAAGCGGAAGCATTAGCACAACGCGGTTGATGTAGTCATACATCTTCACGATCCGACAAATCAAGTACCGAACGTACGTCACCTCCGAGTTCAGCACACGTTCAGCCCGATGATGTCCCTCGAACTCCGATCTAGCCGAGTGTTGAGGGAGAGTTTTGTCAGCATGACGACGTGGTGACGATGTTGATATTCTACTGGCGCAGGGCTTTGCCTAAGCACTGCTACAGTATTATCGAGGTGGACTATGGTGGAGGGGGGGCACCGCACACGGCTAAAAGATCAAACGATCAATTGTTGTGTCTATGGGGTGCCCCCTGCCCCCGTATATAAAGGAGCAAGGGGAGGAGGCGGCCGGCCAGGGAGAAGCGCGCCAAGGGGGAGTCCTACTCCCACTAGGATTAGGACTCCTCCTATTCCTAGTAGGAGTAGGAGAGGGGGAAGGAAAGGGAGAGGGGGAGAAGGAAAGAGGGGGCCGGCCCCCTTTCCCTAAACCAATTCGGTTTGGGCCTTGGGGGGCATGCCCCACACTCCCCTTGCTGCCCTCTATTTCCACTAAGGCCCATGTAGGCCCATTAAGCCCCCCGGGGGGTTCCGGTAACCTCCCGGTACTCCGGTAAAATCCCGATTTCACCTGGAACACTTCCGATATCCAAACATAGGCTTCCAATATATCAATCTTCATGTCTCAGCCATTTCGAGACTCCTCGTCATGTCCGGGATCACATCCGGGACTCCAAACAACCTTCGGTACATCAAAACATATAAACTCATAATATAATAGTCATCGAAACGTTAAGCGTGCGGACCCTACGGGTTTGAGAACTATGTAGACATGACCGAGACATGTCTCCGGTCAATAACCAATAACGGAACCTGGATGTTCATATTGGCTCCCACATATTCTATGAAGATCTTTATCGGTCAAACCGCATAACAACATATGTTGTTCCTTTGTCATCGGTATGTTACTTGCCCGAGATTCGATTGTCGGTATCTCAATACCTAGTTTAATCTCGTTACCGGCAAGTCTCTTTACTCGTTCTATAATACATCATCCCGCAACTAACTCATTAGTTGCAATGCTTGCAAGGCTTAAGTGATGTGCATTACCGAGAGGGCCCAGAGATACCTCTTCGACAATCGGAGTGACAAATCCTAATCTCGAAATACGCCAACCCAACAAGTACCTTTGTAGACACCTGAAGAGCACCTTTATAATCACCCAGTTACATTGTGACGTTTGGTAGCACACAAAGTGTTCCTCCGGTAAATGGGAGTTGCATAATCTCATAGTCATAGGAACATGTATAAGTTATGAAGAAAGCAATAGCAACATACTAAAAATGACCGGGTGCTAAGCTAACGGAATGGGTCAAGTCAATCACATCATTCTCCTAATGATGTGATCTCATTAATCAAATGACAACACTTTGTCTATGGTTAGGAAACTTAACCATCTCTGATCAATGAGCTAGTCAAGTAGAGGCATACTAGTGACATACTGTTTGTCTATGTATTCACACATGTATTATGTTTCCTGTTAATAAAATTCTAGCATGAATAATAAACATTTATCATGATATAAGGAAATAAATAATAACTTTATTATTGCCTCTAGGGCATATTTCCTTCAGTCTCCCACTTGCACTAGAGTCAATAATCTAGATTACACAGTAATGATTCTAACACCCATGGAGCCTTGGTGCTGATCATGTTTTGCTCGTGGAAGGGGCTTAGTCAACGGGTCTGCAACATTCAGATCCGTATGTATCTTGCAAATTTCTATGTCTCCCACCTGGACTAAATCCTGGATGGAATTGAAGCGTCTCTTGATGTGCTTGGTTCTTTTGTGAAATCTGGATTCCTTCGCCAAGGCAATTGCTCCAGTATTATCATAAAAGATTTTCATTGGACCCGAATGACACCTAGATCGGATATGAACTCCTTCATCCAGACTCCTTCATTTGCTGCTTCCGAAGCAGCTATGTACTCCGCTTCACACGTAGATCCCGCCATGACGCTTTGTTTGGAACTGCACCAACTGACAACTCCACCGTTCAATGTAAACATGTATCTGGTTTGTGATTTAGAATTGTCCGGATCAGTGTCAAAGCTTGCATCAACGTAACCATTTACGATGAGCTCTTTGTCACCTCCATAAACGAGAAACATATCGTTAGTCCTTTTCAGGTACTTCAGGATGTTCTTGACCGCTGTCCAGTGATCCACTCCTGGATTACTTTGTTACCTCCCTGCTAGACTTATAGCAAGGCACACATCAGGTCTGGTACACAGCATTGCATACATGATAGAGCCTATGGCTGAAGCATAGGGAACATCTTACATTTTCTCTCTATCTTCTGCAGTGGTCGGGCATTGATTCTTACTCAACTTCACACCTTGTAACACAGGCAAGAACCCTTTCTTTGCTTGATCCATTTTGAACTTCTTCAAAACTTTGTCAAGGTATGTGCTTTGTGAAAGTCCAGTTAAGCGTCTTGATCTATCTCTATAGATCTTGATGCCCAATATGTAAGCAGCTTCACCGAGGTCTTTCATTGAAAAACTCTTATTCAAGTATCCCTTTATGCTATCCAGAAATTCTATATCATTTCCAATCAGTAATATGTCATCCACATATAATATCAGAAATGCTACAGAGCTCCCACTCACCTTTTTGTAAATACAGGCTTCTCCAAAAGTCTGTACAAAACCAAATGCTTTGATCACACTATCAAAGTGTTTATTCCAACTCTGAGAGGCTTGCACCAGTCCATAAATGGATCGCTGGAGCTTGCACACTTTGTTAGCTCCCTTTGGATTGAGAAAACCTTCCGGTTGCATCATATACAACTCTTCTTCCAGAAATCCATTCAGGAATGCAGTTTTGACATCCATTTGCCAAATTTCATAATCATAGAATGCGGCAATTGCTAACATGATTCGGACAGACTTAAGCATCGCTACGGGTGAGAAAGTCTCATCGTAGCCAATCCCTTGAACTTGTCGAAAACCTTTCGCAACAAGTCAAGCTTTGTAGACAGTAACATTACCGTCAGCGTCAGTCTTCTTCTTGAAGATCCATTTATTCTCAATTGCTTGCCGATCATCGGGCAAGTCAACCAAAGTCCACACTTTGTTCTCATACATGGATCCCATCTCAGATTTCATGGCCTCAAGCCATTTTGCGGAATCTGCACTCACCATCGCTTCTTCATAGTTCGTAGGTTCATCATGATCTAGTAGCATGACTTCCAGAACAGGATTACCGTACCACTCTGGTGCGGATCTTACTCTGGTTGATCTACAAGGTTCAGTAGCAACTTGATCTAAAGTTCCATGATCATCATCATTAACTTCCTCACTAATTGGTGTAGGCGTCACAGAAACCGGTTTCTGTGATGAACTACTTTCCAATAGAGTTGTAGGTATAGTTACCTCATCAAGTTCTACTTTCCTCCCACTCACTTCTTTCGAGAGAAACTCCTTCTCTAGAAAGGATCCATTCTTAGCAACAAATGCCTTGCCTTCGGATCTGTGATAGAAGGTGTACCCAACAGTCTCCTTTGGGTATCCTATGAAGACACATTTCTCCAATTTGGGTTCGAGCTTATCAGGTTGAAGCTTTTTCACATAAGCATCGCAGACCCAAACTTTCAGAAACGATAACTTTGGTTTCTTGCCAAACCACAATGCATAAGGCGTCGTCTCAACGGATTTCGATGGTGCCCTATTTAATGTGAATGCGGCTGTCTCTAAAGCATAACCCCAAAATGATAGCGGTAAATCTGTAAGAGACATCATAGATCGCACCATATCTAGTAAAGTACGATTACGACGTTCGGACACAACATTACGCTGTGGTGTTCCGGGTGGCGTGAGTTGTGAAACTATTCCGCATTGTTTCAAATGTAGACCAAACTCGTAACTCAAATATTCTCCACCATGATTAGATCGTAGAAACTTTATTTTCTTGTTACGATGATTTTCAACTTCACTCTGAAATTCTTTGAACTTTTCAAATGTTTCAGACTTATGCTTCATTAAGTAGATATACCCATATCTGCTTAAATCATCTGTGAAGGTGAGAAAATAACGATATCCGACACGAGCCTCAACATTCATCGGACCACATACATCTGTATGTATGATTTCCAACAAATCCGTTGCTCTTTCCATAGATCCGGAGAACAGCGTTTTACGCATCTTGCCCATGAGGCACGGTTCGCAAGTACCAAGTGATTCATAATCAAGTGATTCCAAAAGTCCATCAGTATGGAGTTTCTTCATGCGCTTTACACCGATATGACCTAAACGACAGTGCCACAAATAAGTTGCACTATCATTATCAACTCTGCATATTTTGGCTTCAACATTATGAATATGTGTATCACTACTATCAAGATTCATCAAAAATAGACCACTCTTCAAGGGTGCATGACCATACAAGATATTACTCATATAAATAGAACAACCATTATTCTCTGATTTAAATGAATAACCATCTCGCATCAAACAAGATCCAGATATAATGTTCATGCTCAACGCTGGCACCAAATAACAATTATTTAGGTCTAATACTAATCCTGAAGGTAGATGTAGAAGTAGCATGCCGACCGCGATCACATCGACTTTGGAACCATTTCCCACGCGCATTGTCACCTCGTCCTTTGCTAGTTTTCACTTAATCCGTAGTCCCTGTTTCGAGTTGCAAATATTAGCAACAGAACCAGTATCAAATACCCAAGTGCTACTGCAAGCTCTAGTAAGATACACATCAATAACATGTATATCACATATACGTTTGTTCACCTTGCCATCCTTCTTATCCGCCAAATACTTGGGGCAGTTCCGCTTCCAGTGACCAGTCTGCTTGTAGTAGAAGCACTCAGTTTCAGGCTTAGGTCCAGACTTGGGTTTCTTCTCCTGAGCAGCAACTTGCTTGCTGTTCTTCTTGAAGTTCCCCTTCTTCTTCCCTTTGCCCTTCTTGAAACTGTTGGTCTTACTGACCATCAACACTTGATGCTCCTTCTTGATTTCTACCTCCGTAGTCTTTAGCATTGCGAAGAGCTCAGGAATTGTCTTATCCATCCCTTGCATATTATAGTTCATCACGAAGCTCTTGTAGCTTGGTGGAAGTGATTGGAGAATTCTGTCAATGACACTATCATCCGTAAGATTAACTCCCAGTTGAATCAAGTGATTGCAGTACCCAGACATCTTGAGTATATGCTCACTGACAGAACTATTCTCCTCCATCTTGCAGCTATAGAACTTATTGGAGACTTCATATTCTCTCAATCCGGGCATTCTTTTAAAATATTAAATTCAACTCCTGGAACATCTCATATGCTCCATGACGTTCAAAACATCGTTGAAGTCCTGGTTCTAAGCTGTAAAGCATGGCACACTGAACTATCGAGTAGTCATCAACATGTGACTGCCAGGCATTCACAATGTCTGCAGTTGCTGGCGCAGGTGGTACACCCAGCGGTGCTTCCAGGACGTAACTCTTCTGTGCAGCAATGAGGATAATCCTCAAGTTACGGACCCAGTCCGTGTAATTTCTACCATCATCTTTCAACTTTGCTTTCTCAAGGAATGCATTAAAATTCAACGGAACAACAGCACGGGCCATCTATCTACAATCAAACATAGACAAGCAAGATACTATCAGGTACTAAGTTCATGATAAAATTAAGTTCAATTAATCATATTATTTAAGAACTCCCACTTAGAAAGACATCCCTCTAATCTTCTAAATGATCACATGATCCAAATCAACTAAACCATAACCAATCATCACGTGAAATGGAGTAGTTTTCAATGGTGAACATCACTATGTTGATCATATCTACTATATGATTCACGCTCGACCTTTCGGTCTCAGTGTTCCGAGGCCATATCTGCATATGCTAGGCTCGTCAAGTTTAACCTGAGTATTCTGCATGTGCAAAACTGGCTTGCACCTGTTGTAGATGGACGTAGAGCTTATCACACCCGATCATCACGTGGTGTCTGGGCACGACAAACTTTGGCAACAGTGCATACTTAGGGAGAACACTTTTTATCTTGAAATTTAGTGAGAGATCATCTTATAATGCTACCGTCAATCAAAGCAAGATAAGATGCATAAAAGATAAACATCACATGCAATGAATATAAGTGATATGATATGGCCATCATCATCTTGTGCTTGTGATCTCCATCTCTGAAGCACCGTCATGATCACCATCGTGACCGGTGCGACACCTGATCTCCATCGTAGAATCATTGTCGTCTCGCCAATCTTATGCTTCTACGACTATCGCTACCGCTTAGTGAAAAAGTAAAGCATTATAGGGCGATTGCATTGCATACAATAAAGAGACAACCATATGGCTCCTGCTAGTTGCCGATAACTCGGTTACAAAACATGATCATCTCATACAATAAAATTTAGCATCATGTATTGACCATATCACATCACAACATGCCCTGCAAAAACAAGTTAGCCGTCCTCTACTTTGTTGTTGCAAGTTTTACGTGGCTGCTACGGGCTTAGCAAGAACCGTTCTGACCTACGCATCAAAACCACAACGATAGTTTGTCAAGTCGGTGTTGTTTTAACCTTCACAAGGACCGGGCGTAACCACACTCGGTTCAACTAAAGTTGGAGAAACTGACACCCGCCAGCCACCTGTGTGCAAAGCACGTCGGTAAAACCAGTCTCGCGTAAGCGTACGCGTAATGTCGGTCCGGGCCGCTTCATCCAACAATACTGCCGAACCAAAGTATGGCATGCCGGTAAGCAGTATGACTTATATCGCCCACAACTCACTTGTGTTCTACTCGTGCATATGACATCTACGCATAAAACCAGGCTCGGATGCCACTGTTGGGGAACGTAGTAATTTCAAAAAAAAAATCTATGCACACGTAAGATCATGGTGATGCATAGCAACGAGAGGGGAGAGTGTTGTCCACGTACCCTCGTAGACCGAAAGCGGAAGCGTTAGCACAACGCGGTTGATGTAGTCGTACGTCTTCATGATCCGACCGATCAAGTACCGAATGTGTGGCACCTCCGAGTTCAGCACACGTTCAGCCCGATGACGTCCCTCGAACTCCGATCCAGCCGAGTGTTGAGGGAGAGTTTCGTCAGCACGACGGCGTGGTGACGATATTGATGTTCTACCGATGCAGGGCTTGGCCTAAGCACTGATACATTATTATCAAGGTGGACTATGGTGGAGGGGGGCACCGCACACGGCTAAAAGATCAAACGATCAATTGTTGTGTCTATGGGGTGCCCCCTGCCCCCATATATAAAGGAGCAAGGGGAGGAGGCGGCCGGCCAGGGAGAGGCGCGACAAGGGGGAGTCCTACTCCCACTAGGAGTAGGACTCCTCCTATTCCTAGTAGGAGTAGGAGAGGGGGAAGGAAAGGGAGAGGGGGAGAAGGAAAGAGGGGGCCGGCCCCCCTTGCCCTAAACCAATTCGGTTTGGGCCTTGGGGGGCGCGCCCCACACTCCCCTTGGGGGGCGCACCCCACACTCCCCAACGGGTTTGAGAACTATGTAGACATGACCGAGATACCTCTCTGGTCAATAACCAATAGCGGAACCTGGATGTTAATATTGGCTCCCACATATTCTACGAAGATCTTTATCGGTCAAACCGCATAACAATATACGTTGTTCCCTTTGTCATCGGTATGTTACTTGCCCGAGATTCGATCGTCGGTATCTCAATACCTAGTTCAATCTCATTACCGGAAAGTCTCCTTACTCGTTCTGTAATACATCATCCCGCAACTAACCCATTAGTTGCAATGCTTGCAAGGCTTAAGTGATGTGCATTACCGAGAGGGCCCAGAGATACCTCTTCGACAATCGGAGTGACAAATCCTAATCCCAAAATATGCCAACCCAACAAGTACCTTTGGAGACACCTGTAGAGCACCTTTATAATCACCCAGTTATGTTGTGACGTTTGGTAGCACACAAAGTGTTCCTCCGGTAAACGGGAGTTGCATAATCTCATATTCATAGGAACTTGTATAAGTTATGAAGAAAGCAATAGCAACATACTAAACAATCGGGTGCTAAGCTAACGGAATGGGTCAAGTCAATCACATCATTCTTCTAATGATGTGATCTCATTAATCAAATGACAACACTTTGTCTATGTTTAGGAAACTTTACCATCTCTGATCAATGAGCTAGTCAAGTAGAGGCATACTAGTGACATACTATTTTTCTATGTATTCACACATGTATTATGTTTCCTGTTAATACAATTCTAGCATGAATAATTGATACGTCTCCAACATATCTATAATTTTTGATTGCTCCATGCTATATTATCTACTATTTTGGACATTATTGGGCTTTATTATCCACTTTTATATTATTTTTGGGACTAACCTATTAACCGGAGGCCCAGCCCAGAATTGTTGTTTTTTGCCTGTTTTAGGGTTTCGAAGAAAAGGAATATCAAACGGAGTCCAAATGGAATGAAACCTTCGGAAACGTGATTTTCTCATCAGATAAGATCCAGGAGACTTGGACCCTCCGTCAAGAAAGCCACGAGGCGGTCACGAGGGTGGAGGGCGCGCCCCCTGCCTCATGGGCCCCTCGAAGCTCCACCGACGTACTTCTTCCTCCTATATATATCCACGTACCCCCAAACGATCAGATACGGAGCCAAAAACCTAATTCCACCGCCACAACTTTCTGTATCCATGAGATCCCATCTTAGGGCCTGTTCCGGAGCTCCGCCGGAGGGGGCATCGATCACGGAGGGCTTCTACATCATCATCCAAGCCCCTCCGATGAAATGTGAGTATTTTATTTTAGACCTATGGGTCCATAGTTAGTAGCTAGATGGCTTCTTCTATCTTTTTGGATCTCAATACAATGTTCTCCCCCTCTCTCGTGGAGATCTATTCGATGTAATCTTCTTTTTGCGGTGTGTTTGTTGAGACCGATGAATTGTGGGTTTATGATCAAGTCTATCTATGAATAATATTTGAATCTTCTCTGAATTTTTTATGTATGATTGGTTATATTTGCAAGTCTCTTCGAATTATCAGTTTGGTTTGGCCTACTAGATTGGTTGTTCTTGCCATGGGAGAAGTGCTTAGCTTTGGGTTCGATCTTGCGGTGTCCTTTCCCAGTGACAGAAAGGGGCAGCAAGGCACGTATTGTATCGTTGCCATCGAGGATAACAAGATGTTTTTTTATCATATTGCATGAAACTATCCCTCTACATCATGTCATCTTGCTTAAGGCATTACTCTTTTTTAACTTAATACTCTAGATGCATGCTGGATAGCGGTCGATGAGTGGAGTAATAGTAGTAGATGCAGAATCGTTTCGGTCTACTTGTCTCAGACATGATGCCTATATACATGATCATACCTAGATATTCTCATAACTATGCTCAATTCTTTCAATTGCTCAACAGTAATTTGTTCAACCACCGTAGAATACTTATGCTCTTGAGAGAAGCCACTAGTGAAACCTATGGCCCCGGGTCTCTTTCTCATCATAATCAATCTCCATCACTTTATTATTGCTTTGCTTTTACTTTGCCTTTTACTTTTTACTTTGCATATCTATACCAAAAATACCAAAAAATATATTATTTATCATCTCTATCAGATCTCACTTTCGTAAGTGACCATGAAGGGATTGACAACCCCTAAGCGCGTTGGTTGCGTTGAGATATTGTTTTTGTGTAGGTACGAGGGACTCGTGCGTAGCCTCCTACTGGATTGATACCTTGGTTCTCAAAAACTGAGGGAAATACTTACGCCACTTTGCTGCATCATCCTCTCCTCTTCGGGGAAATCCAACGCAGTGCTCAAGAGGTAGCAAAAAGAATTTCTGGCGCCGTTGCCGGGGAGTCTGTGCAAAAGTCAACATACCAAGTACCCATCACAATCCCTATCTCCCGCATTACATTATTTGCCATTTTCCTCTCGTTTTCCTCTCCCCCCAATTCACCCTTGCCGTTTTATTCGCCCTCTCTCTCTATCCTCCCTCTCTATTTGTCTTTTTGCCTGTTTGCCTTTTGTTTGCTTGTGTGTTAGTTTGCTTGTTCGTCGTGATGGCTCTTCCTAGATTTGGTGATCTTCACCTTAAAAGGTTAGAGGAGATCGAAAACAACGTCGGGAAGTTTATGGTTTTGCAATTTGAGCATAATAATTTCTTTAGAAATGAGCTTAAGGAACAAAAAAGTTTCATGAATTATATGAATAAATAGCTCGATGATATGTCTAAAGAATTTGATGGTATAAGATCCCAAATTGCCCATCTTGAAAAATTAATTGCTGAAAATTTGGATATGCAAGCTACCTTAGTCAATAAGATGGCCGCTAAACCGGATTCCTATGAAAATAATGATGAAGATCTAAAAGTTTTTGATGTGTCCCCTATTAAATCTTTGTTTTGCAATATGAATCTTTATAATGATGGGACTGAATATGATCCACCTTTACCTAGAAGGCGTTCTAAGAATTCGGAATTTGTTGATCTTGATGCTAAATTTGATAAAAGTGGGATTGAAGAAATTAAAACCCTAGATGTTGCTAAACCCACTATTATGGATTTCAAGGAATTTAATTATGAAAATTGCTCTTTAATTGATTGTATTTCCTTGTTGCAATCCGTGCTAAAATCTCCTCACGCTTATAGTCAAAATAAAGCGTTTACTAAACATATCATTGATGCCTTGATGCAATCTTATGAAGAAAAACTTGAATTGGAAGTTTCTATCCCTAGAAAACTTTATAATGAGTCGAAACCTACTATTAAAATTAAAATTAAAAATTATGAGTTTTATGCTTTGTGTGATTTGGGTGCTAGCGTCTCTACTATTCCCAAAATTTTGTGTGATTTGCTAGATTTCCGTGATTTTGATGATTGCTCTCTAAACTTGCATCTTGCGGATTCCACTATTAAGAAACCTATGGGAAGAATTAATTATGTTCTTATTGTTGCAAATAGGAATTATGTGCCCGTATATTTTATCGTTCTTGATATAGATTGCAATCCTTCTTGCCCTATTATTCTCGGTAGACCTTTCCTTAGAACGGTTGGTGCAATTATTGATATGAAGGAAGGGAATATTAGATTTCAATTTCCATTAAAAAGGGCATGGAATACTTTCCTAGAAAGAAAATAAAATTACCATATGAATCTATCATGAGAGCCACTTATGGATTGCCTACCAAAGATGGCAATACCTAGATCTATTCTTGCTTGTTATGCCTAGCTAGGGGCGTTAAACGATAGCGCTTGTTGGGAGGCAACCCAATTTTATTTTTATTCCTTGATTTTTGCTCCTGTTTAGTAATAAATAAATTATTTAGCCTCTGTTTTGGTTGTGTTTTTTGTGTTTAATTAGTGTTTGTGCCAAGTAGAACCGTTGGGAAGACTTGGGGAAAGTCTTGTTGAACTTGCTGTAAAAAACAGAAACTTTAGCGCTCACAAGAACTGCTGTCATTTTTATTTGGAGAGTGCTATTTAGTTAATTCTTTTTGCAGATGATTAATAGCTAAATTCCTCAAGTCCAGCAATTTATTTTAGAAATTTTGGGGTTCCATATCTTGCACTAGCTACAGATTACTTCAGACTGTTCTGTTTTTGTCAGATTCTGTTTTTTGTGTGTTGTTTGCTTATTTTGATGAATCTATGACTAGTAAAATAGTTTATAATCCATAGAGAAGTTGGAATACAGTAGGTATAACACCCATATAAATAAAGAATTAGTTCATTACATTACCTTGAAGTGGTCTTTTGTTTTCTTTCGCTAACGGAGCTCACGAGTTTTCTACTTTAAGTTTTGTGTTGTGAAGTTTTCAAGTTTTGGGTAAAGATTTGATGGATTGTGGAACAAGGAGTGGCAAGACCCTAAGCTTGGGGATGCCCATGGCACCCCCAAGATAATTTAAGGACACCTAAAAGGCAAAGCTTGGGGATGCCCCGGAAGGCATCCCCTCTTTCGTCTACTTCTATCGGTAACTTTACTTGGAGCTATATTTTTATTCACCACATGATATGTGTTTTGCTTGGAGCGTCTTTTATGATTTGAGTCTTTGCTTATTAGTCTACCACAATCATCCTTTCTGTACACACCTTTTGAGATAGCCATACATAATTTGGAATTTGATGGAATACTCTATATGCTTCACTTATATCTTTTGAGTTATATAATTTTCCTCTAGTGCTTCACTTATATCTTTTAGAGCACGGTGGTGGATTTGTTTTATAGAAACTATTGATCTCTCATGCTTCACTTAGATTATTTTGAGAGTCTTAATAGCATGGTAATTTGCTTAATAATAATATGCTTGGTATTCAAGATTTGTAAAACTTTCTTTTGAGTGCGTTGAATACTAAGAAAAAAATTGATGCTTGATAATTGTTTTTGAGATATGAGGATGGTGATATTAGAGTCATGCTAGTTGAGTAGTTGTGAATTTGAGAAATGCTTGTGTTAAAGTTTGTGATTCATGTAGCATGCACGTATGGTGAACCGTTATGTGATGAAGTCGGAGCATGATTTATTTATTGATTGTCTTTCTTATGAGTGGCGGTCGGGGACGAGCGATGGTCTTTTCCTACCAATCTATCCCCCTAGGAGCATGCGCGTAATACTTTGCTTTGATAACTTCTAGATTTTTGCAATAAGTATATGAGTTCTTTATGACTAATGTTGAGTCCATGGATTATACGCACTTTCCTTCCTTCCACCATTGCTAGCCTCTCTAATACCGCGCACTTTTCGCCAGTATCATATGCCCACCAAATACCTTCCTCAAAACAGCCACCATACCTACATATCATGGCATTTCCATAGCCATTCCGAGATATATTGCCATGCAACTTTCCACCGTCCCGTTCATTATGACACACTCCATCATTGTCATATTGCTAGCATGATTATATAGTTGACATTGTATTTGTGGCAAAGCCACCGTTCATAATTCTTTCATACATGTCACTCTTGATTCATTGCATATCCTGGTACACCGCCGGAGGCATTCATATAGAGTCATATTTTGTTTTAAGTATCGAGTTGTAATTGTTGATTGTAAGAAAAATAAAAGTGTGATGATCATCCTTTTTAGAGCATTGTCCCAAGTGAGGAAAGGATGATGGAGACTATGATTCCCCACAAGTCGGGATGAGACTCCAGACGAAAAATAAATAAAAAATAAAAAAGAGGCCAAAAAAAGAGAAGGCCCAAACAAAAAAAATGAGAGAAAAAAGAGAGAAGGGACAATGCTACTATCCTTTTACCACACTTGTGCTTCAAAGTAGCACCATGATCTTCATGATAGAGAGTCTCTCATTCTGTCACTTTCATATACTAGTGGGAATTTTTCATTATAGAACTTGGCTTGTATATTCCAATGATGGGCTTTCTCAAAATGCCCTAGGTCTTCATGTGCAAGCAAGTTGGATGCACACCCACTTAGTTTCTTTTGTTGAGCTTTCATATACTTATAGCTCTAGTGCATCCGTTGCATGGCAATCCCTACTCGCTCACATTGATATCTATTGATGGGCATCTCCATAGCCCGTTGATACGCCTAGTTGATGTGAGACTACATTCTCTCTTTTTGTCTTCTCCACAACCACCATTCTATTCCACATATAGTGCTATATCCATGGCTCACGCTCATGTATTGCGTGAAGATCGAAAAAGTTTTGAAAATGTCAAAAGTATGAAACAATTGCTTGGCTTGTCATCGGGGTTGTGCATGATTTAAATACTTTGTGTGGTGAAGATAGAGCATAGCCGGACTATATGATTTTGTAGGGATAGCTTTCTTTGGCCATGTTATTTTGAGAATACATAATTACTTTGTTAGTATGCTTGAAGTATTATTATTTTTATGTCAACATGAACTTTTGTCTTGAATCTTTTGAATCTGAATATTCATACCACAATTAAGAAGATTTACATTGAAATTATGCCAAGTAGCACTCCGCATAAAAAATTCTGTTTTTATCATTTACCAACTCGACGACGAGCAGGAATTAAGCTTGGGGATGCTTGATACGTCTCCAACATATCTGTAATTTTTGATTGCTCCATGCTATATTATCTACTGTTTTGGACATTATTGGGCTTTATTATCCACTTTTATATTATTTTTGGGACTAACCTATTAACCGGAGGCCCAGCCCAGAATTGTTGTTTTTTTTGCCTGTTTTAGGGTTTCGAAGAAAAGGAATATCAAACGGAGTCCAAACGGAATGAAACCTTCGGAAACATGATTTTCTCATCAGATAAGATCCAGGAGACTTGGACCCTCCGTCAAGAAAGCCATGAGGCGGTCACGAGGATGGAGGGCGCCCCCTAGGGCGCGCCCCCTGCCTCGTGGGCCCCTCGAAGCTCCATCGACGTACTTCTTCCTCCTATATATATCCACGTACCCCCAAACGATCAGATACGGAGCCAAAAACCTAATTCCATCGCCACAACTTTCTGTATCCACGAGATCCCATCTTGGGGCCTGTTCCGGAGCTTCGCCGGAGGGGGCATCGATCACGGAGGGCTTCTACATCATCATCCAATCCCCTTCGATGAAGTGTGAGTAGTTTATTTCAGACCTACGGGTCCATAGTTAGTAGCTAGATGGCTTCTTCTCTCTTTTTGGATATCAATACAATGTTCCCCCTCTCTCGTGGAGATCTATTCGATGTAATCTTCTTTTTGCGGTGTGTTTGTTGAGACCGATGAATTGTGGGTTTATGATCAAGTCTATCTATGAATAATATTTGAATCTTCTCTGATTTTTTTACGTATGATTGGTTATCTTTGCAAGTCTCTTCGAATTACCAGTTTGGTTTGGCCTACTAGATTGGTTGTTCTTGCCATGGCAGAAGTGCTTAGATTTGGGTTCAATCTTGTGGTGTCCTTTCCCAGTGACAGAAGGGGCAGCAAGGCACGTATTGTATCGTTGCCATCGAGGATAACAAGATGAGGTTTTATCATATTGCATGAAACTATCCCTCTACATCATGTCATCTTGCTTAATGCGCTACTCTGTTTTTAACTTAATACTTTAGATGCATGCTGGATAGCGGTCGATGAGTTGAGTAATAGTAGTAGATGCAGAATCATTTCGGTCTAGTTGTCTCGGACGTGATGCCTATATACATGATCATACTTGGATATTATCATAACTATGCTCAATTCTGTCAATTGCTCAACAGTAATTTGTTCATCCACCGTAGAATGCTTATCTATACCAATATAAAAAGACCTAAATGGGCAGATCCAAACCATCTCGACCATCAAATCATGTTCTCTAGCGGTTCAAATCATTTCAATGTTGAGCACCAAACACGTTTAACGCTCTAATTACCCACCACTGCCATTGGTTATAAACACGTTTTGACTCAACGCTATCCCTTGAAATCTGCCATGTAATTAATATCCTACCATTCCCGTGAAAATGTAATTGATATCTTACCAAATACCAACGTGCAACAGATATATCTTACCTAATATAACGTGCAACTAATATCCTACCTAATATAAACGTGCATTGCGCGTACATCATTACTAGTGCTCTTGAGAGAAGCCACTAGTGAAACTATGGCCCCCGGGTCTCTTTCTCATCATATCAATCTCCATCACTTTATTATCGCTTTGCTTTTACTTTGCCTTTTACTTTTTACTTTGCATCTCTATACCAAAAATACCAAAAAAATATTATTTATCATCTCTATCAGATCTCACTTTTGTAAGTGACCGTGAAGGGATTGACAACCCGAAGTGCGTTGGTTGCGTTGAGCTATTGTTTTTGTGTAGGTACGAGGGACTCGTGCGTATCCTCCTACTGGATTGATACCTTGGTTCTTAAAAACTGAGGGAAATACTTACGCTACTTTGCTGCATCATCCTCTCCTCTTCGGGGAAATCCAACGCAGTGCTCAAGAGGTAGCAATAATAAACATTTATCATGATATAAGGAAATAAATAATAACTTTATTATTGCCTCTAGGGCATATTTCCTTCACCACCTTTCCTGGGGAGGAGGAAACGTT
>NC_041388.1:604495076-604546766 GCF_002162155.2 Triticum dicoccoides
ACCCTGAATCCTCATCGAAGCGACACTAGTTCGAAACAGACCTGCATGTGGGTACCTGTCTTGATGGCCCGAGCCTGAAAGCCCAACATTTGGGCGAGGCGCGAGCTCATATTTTCCACCCAAAGTTGAGACCAAAATCTAGAACAAAGCGAGAATAAAGTTAAAATAACTATTTGAATTAAAAATTAGGTATAATAGTGTATTTAATACGAGAGGGGCATTTTGGCTCCCTGGCTAAGATGTGCCCGGGAGTGAATAAAAAAATTGTTAAAAATACTAAATAAATTTAAAAAAATCCATTTTTTTCTGGAGAAAGATGATTGAGTGCATGATGTCCATGCCAAATTTCAGAGTATTTGATTGTTTGAGTAGCTCTCAGCAAAAAAGACAAATTTAGGGTCTGTGAAAAAGTTTACTGTTTGTGCACTGTTTTCTGATTTTGTTTTTTTTCTGAGAGTTACTCAAATGTCCAAACTCTTTGAAATTTGGCATGCACCTCACGCACTAAAATATCTTCCACTAAAAAAAGATTATTTAAATTTTTTCTAGTATTTATTTTGAAGTAACTATTCACCTGGTGCAGATAGCTTGAGCTCAAAATTGGATATTCGATTTAATACCCTAATAAGAATAATTATTTTAGAGGGAGAGTATACTGATCACATGTTTTGGGTTGGGCCAGACTTTGGGATTTTCGCTTCGGGAATTTTCAAACTCATGCCGAAACTCGGTTCCCACCAATCCTTATTCAGCGCCTATATGCAAACCCATATAAGGCACGGACAAGAAGCTCCTCGGTTTTAGGAAGCTTCCATATGTTTTTTTTTAGTGTTGGTTTTCTGCATTGGTTTTGTTTGATTTTATTTGTTTTTCCTTTTTTCAAATTCTTGAAATTTTACCAAATCCACGAATTTTTACACTTTTCTGAAAACTTTCTCCTTAAATTAATGAAAATTTTCCTTCAAATACGTTTTCCCAAATCCATGAACATTTTTAAAAAAATGTGCGAACTCAAAACCATGAACCTTTATCAAATCCGCGGATCACGCATTTTTTTAATTCACACACTTTTTGAAATTCATGAACTTTTTTAAAAGGTCAAGGTCAATGGCCAACTATTTTTTGAAATTTATGATTTTTTAGATTCATACTTTCCAAAGTCAATGATTAACCGGTCAATCGGTCAACCAGTGTCTATTCCAACAAAAAAAACAATGTCGTTTTTCTAAAACTTTAGGGCGTCATGCTATGTGAAAGTGGATAGATTTGGCCTTTTCCAAAACTTTAGCACGAAATGGACTGGATCCAGAAAAAAATCACAAAATTGCTCATTCACATGGCGCCCGAGCTGAGGCGTCATGCTAGATAGCATGTTACCTTGTGTTGGGGCGTCATGCTAGCAGTAACTGAAAATGTTCTTGGATCCGGTTCAATTTATGCTAAAGTTTAAGACAAGGATCAGATTTGTCCATATTTACTACCAGATTGAGTGAGCGCACTCTTGCTGGGCCGGCCCACGGTAACGGGGCGTGAGCGCCAGCTCGCTAACCAGAGCCATAAGTGCTGACTAGAGCTCTCCCGGCCCCCACCCATGGAGTGAAGTGTGATCAATCAGATGTTTATTACTCCCTCCGTTTATTTTTGTAGGTTGTTTCAGACAAGTGAAATTAAGTTGTTTTACACATTATCTGAAACATCTACAAAGATTTATAAAAATGAACAGAAAGAATAGTCTGAATAGTACTAAACAAAACACACCCAGTTTGGGGGGCCATGCATCCTGCATTCCTGCTTGGGCGACGGGTCTATGCGAGCAAGCGAGCGAGCAAATGATTGTGACAGGTGCATGGGCCACCGGCGCTGCTGCAGATCAGACCGTGCCGCATGGACCAGCCAGGCCGAGCTCGACTCCCGGGATTCGCGCGGCGCTTCGACCCAACCCAGGTGAGCTCGCTAGTCAGTCAGAGCCCCATCAGTACTCTACAGTCTTACCCACTACTCCTTCTGTTTTAAAATATAGTGTTTTCTTTGTTTCCGTGCTTCAACTTTGACTATAAATTTAATCAACGAGACCGACTGCAGCGCGAGCAAAAGTTATACCAGTGAATTTGTATTCAAAAGAAGTTTTCTATTATATAATTTTTTTCTCCCGCCGCAGTCGGTCTCATTCGTTAAATTTACGATCAAACTTGGATCTCAGAAAGCGCAGGCACACTATATTTTAAAATGAAGGGAGTACCTCTGCTAATTAATTAAGCACCCTCGTCAAGACTCCCATTGACTATCTTAATAGTAGGTACTCTTTTTAAGAAAAGGAAGATGACCCTTGTCTCTACTGAAAGATTTAGGAATACTTGTTACACTTGGGCTTCTTCATTGCATGTCAATATATAGACAGAATTACAATCCTAACCAAAAATGAAAGATCACAATAATATCGATACTCCTCGATTTAGGGGATTAGGAGATATGTCACAATACGTGACATATTATTATCGTAACATATTAGTCTAACACTCCCCCGCAACGGGAGGAGAGCGGACGTTGAGACTGGACCGAAAATCCAGAAACAACGGCGACGGGAGTCCCTTCATCAAGATGTCGGCGAACTGGCGTGACGAGGGAACATGAAGCACACGGACCTGACCCATGGCAACATGACCGCGAACAAAGTGGGGATCGATCTCGATGTGTTTGGTACGCTGATGTTGTACTGGGTTCGTGGACATGTAGACGGCGCTGACGTTGTCGCAGAAGACGATCGTCACAAGAGGAGATGGTCGATGAAGCTCCTGGAGAAGTTGCCGAAGCCAACTCGCCTCAGCCACGGCGCGGTACTCGGCTTCAGCGCTCGAGCGCGAGACCGTGTGTTGCCGCTTGGAGGACCAAGAGACGAGGTTATCTCCGAAGTAAACACAGAAGCCCGACGTTGAGCGCCGAGTGTCAGGGCAGCCAGCCCAGTCGGCGTCGGTGTAGGCAATCATGGAGTCTGGTGAAGTCGAGTAGAGATGAAGACCATAAGAAAGCATGGCCTTGACGTAGTGCAAGATGCGCTTGATGGCCGCGAGGTGCTGCTCACGCGGGTCGTGCATATGAAGGCAAACCTGCTGAACGACATACACGATGTTGAAGAAGGTCATCCACTTGGGGAAGACGACGCTCTTGAACTCGAGGACGATGGGGACGAGGGAGCATACATTGGGAATCGCGGTGGCCTGCGCCCAAAGGGCGGCGTTGGGGTGAGGTGCAGGCGGTTCGGAGGTGGCCGGCGCCATGGGAGGGAGTGGAGGGAGGTGGCCGGCGGCGCGGGATTAGAGGCCGGCGGCGCTAGGGTTGGAGGGAGCGGAAGCGAGAGGATTCTTAGGCTGATACCATAAAAGATTTAGGAATACTTGCCACACTTGGGCTTTTCCATTGCATGTCAATATATAGACAGAATTACAATCCTAACCATAAATGGGAGATCGCAATAATATCGATACTCCTCAATTTCGGGAATTAGGAGATATGTAGTCTAACATCTACCTTTGGAAGATGCATGCAGTCACTTTATTAATTATTCACAAAAACCTCACGAAGTAATACATCAATATGTGCGAAGCCATCATTTTGACAACATCTGCCGCTACTACATTGATGAAGGGATGCAGAAAGTGTGAGTCGTATACCCAGACTTCTCACCTAGCTTAACATCTAAAGCCGGAGGCCTCGACCAAGCCACATGCCGGGTCTAGGGCATCAACCGGTCCGACACACTCATAGATCGTCGCCGCCGTGTTCCATCAATCCATCTTCAGAGCAGGTACTGATGCATCAACCTTGCCAGGCCTGCGGTTGACACCCCCACGACGCCAGACAACACCTCCTCCGTGCGCGCATTCATCATCGCGCATCCATCGACGAGACTTTGTTGCGTCTCGCCGCCGAGAGTCCATGACGCCGATGCATCACAAGGAACACCGCTCCACTGCAGATGCCATCCACCGGTCCCTCGAGACTATGCACACCTCCAAGAATGGCGCACTCAAGAGGGGTACGACACATGAGCGCCGTCGTCATCCGATCTACTGATCTAGGGTACCACAACCCCCTACTTTCGAAATATCAAGTACTCCCTCCATTTCCTTATACAAGGTCACAAACTCATATTACAGGTATCAAGGTAAAATTTAATGACTGATTTGCAAGCCAACTTTTCTTTTCGTTAACCAGGATAATTAATACAAGGCATGCATGCAAGGAAGAAATGAGAAGGAAGTAGCTCTGTATCATTATGACTACATGCATAATTTTTTTAAACAAATTGCTAGTATGAGAAAACATCATTATTTTTTGTCTCGATTACTGTTAGTTGTCTTGTATAGATGCAAAATATATTTTTCATAGTGCCCTTATATAAGGGAAGGGAGGAAGTACATGTCGATCATCGCTGCTAAACAATGAGTAATGCACACTGATCCAAATTATTTGTTCTTAATACATAATCGAAACATAATGAAAACATAAAAATTGTTCTAGTGCATAACTAAAATAATAAAAGCAAAGTTTACTTATTTCCTGCATGGATCCACATATGGTCCACAAGATCATTCGGAATTTAGAAGTTGCATATGCACCCGTCGATCTTGCAGTTGTCGATGCATCTTTAGAAATTGGCAATATGTTCTGCCTCTTGTTTCAGGAGGCGGACCAGAACACCTAGCTTCTGAAAATCATGTGTGCGAGCTGCCCCTTCACTGTCATCCTCGAGAATCATGTTGTGTAAGATTAAGCAACATGTCATGAGCTAGCAAAGTGTCTCCACTTTCCACGTCATTGCAGCTCCACGAACCACACCCCAACGAGTTTGGAGCACTCTGAATGCCATATCCACATCCTCCCTAACTGCTTCTTGCATTGTTGTAAAGTAGCTTTGTTTGTTTCCATGGGGATCAAATGTGGTCTTCACAAACACCGCCCATTGAGGATAGATACCATCCATAAGGTAGTACCCCATGTTGTAATTGTGCATGACGGTGTAGTTGCACGGCGAAGCTTCCCCATCACAAAGTCTCTTGAACAAAGGAGATCGTTGGAGAATATTGTTGTCATTGTTAGAACCGGGCATGCCAATGAAAGCATGCCAAATCCACAAGTCGTTCGATGTCACTGCTTCAAGTATGATGATGGCTTCTTTGACATGACCTTGATATTGCCCACAAACCTTTTGGGAAGTTTTTCCATTGCTAGTGCATGCAATCAACTGAATCCAACATATCTAGGAATCCTCTTGATGCTCCAATTGCCAACAATTTTTCTGTGTCCTCCGTAGTTGGCTCTCCCAAGTACTCTGGTCCCAACATCTTCACCATAGTGCGTGCAAATTGCACCATGGTGCAAAGGACCGTGGTCTCTTCCATCCGAATTTCAGTATCAATTGCATCTGATACCTTACCATAAGCAAGCATACTGAGAGCAGTTGTGCATTTCTACAAATGAGAGAAATAAAGTTTTACTCAACAATCCTTCCTCAGCTTGAAGTTGTCATCAGCCTTCTCCACGGCAGCCACTACGCGTAAGAACAAATCTCTGCTCATCTAGAAGTGATGTCATAAGAAACCTTCATGGTATGTTGGGTCCATTGTGAAATAGCCAGTGTACAGAAATTGTGCACCAGCAATCGTATCTCGGGGAATAACTCTCCGGCCCTTTATGCAACCCATGAAGTTCAGTACGTCCTCCTCTGACTTCTCCATTTCCTCTTGGATCATCATCATTTCAGCATCTTCGTTGTCCGAATTGAACGAATATATGAGCTCGTCGTATATGAATTCGTTAACACCATGTTTTCATAGCCATCATTCCATCGACGAATCCATCAGTGACCTAGAAATGACCAAAAGAATAAAAAAACAGCTCAAATATTTCATTGAACACATAGAGCGTGAGGTGTATATCCCGGGGAGTTGGACGTACCAGGACGGTGCCTTGACCTGTTGCGGCACGGTCGGCGGCGGTGTGGGTCGGGTCCTCCTGTGGCGAAGCCGCGTGTTGGGGACAACGATAGAGCAACGATGACGACGAAACTACGGTGGAGGTTGTGCTGACAAAGGAGAAAAGAGAAGAGGAACAGGGGTGGTCACGCAAGTAAGGGGCGTCTTCAAACAAATTGGCGTGGGCCCTTGCAGCCAGTCCTAACGTTACAACTACTTAATTGTCTTATAGAGTGTGGACTCACGCTGGATATTAATGAATTTTATGTTTAAATTATGCACTATGAATAAATATTTTAACTATGTATTTTTACACATGAATGAAGTTTATTATGCAATATTCATTGTATGTATACTTCTATCATGAAATATCGGCAAGTGACGATGTCCTGCACTAGGGGGTACTAACCTAGTTGTCCCATGCTCCTCGAGTTGGGCTGATGGACCCTCATTCTTCTCAAGAACTCTGGAAGCTGCACGACGGGGCGTGATCAGGACTGCATCTGCCAAAGGCTTGACGTATACTCCAAAACTTCTCCTGCCGCCTCGACACCAAGATACCGACCTTATAACCCTAGATGCCATATCTGGCGTGTATATAAGCCATAGGGTTTAGCCCATGGAAGGGGCATTAACACAATCTCATTCACTTAGCCCTAGAGTTAGAACACATATTACGATCTTGAGGTAGATCAACTCAGTATTCGATACATTCATATCAATATAAACAAGAGCAGGACGCAGGGTTTTACCTCCATAGAGAGGCCCCGAACCTGGGTAAACATCGTCTCCTTGTTCCTGTTACCATCTGTCTGAGATCAACAGCTCGGGACCCCCTATCCCGAGGTCTGCCGATTTTCACACCGATAGCGAGCACATTTACATGAATTTGAGGTATCAAAAGTGAGAGTTATGGGTGCAAAGGAGGATGTTTAAGAGGTCGGATGCCATTGCCCGTGGACACGTGTGAACACACCTATAGATATTTAAGGGTGCAGCTATGATGTCGTAACGGCACCTGCCTTTGAGTGTGTGACATGTGGGCCAGCCACCTATTGGGCTCACATCTCATGCAACCAAAGGCACCTGAAGACACTGAAGCTTGGTATGATGTTTGGAGATCTACAACTGGAGTCTTCAAATCCGCTCAAACGCCGGGACGGGCTGCCTAAACGAAAAAACGCCACCTAACCGGGCATTCCATTTTCGGCCCAAACGTCTGGGCACCCCTATATTCGACCCAAATTTGAAGCGGATGTGGGATGTCTGGACACACCAGCCACGTCAGACTGGCCGCTAGGGCCTGCACCAATTTGTCCATATCTCCGCCCCTCCTTCCCGGTCAATGTCACCGCCACCGAACGCCGCCCCGTTGTCGTTACTTGTAGGCCATCGATTGATTCATTGTGGAATGATGGCTACGAGAGCACATATGCAATGGACAAAATGATCTAACTTAAAAAAAAGTAGGGCTATCAATTATACAGTTTGAGAAGGGTATGAAATATCACTATGAATCTTCTCTATTCGTGACAGTTCATATCCTTCACAAAGCAAGGATGACCATACTCATAGCGAAAAAGAAGCTTACCGTTTTTGGACGACGCGACTATTTGAACCGGTCGGGTCGCTCCTCGCGCAGCGTGGTAGAACTAAAAAGAAAACAACTCCACCGGCCCAACACCGGATGTACGTCCACAATTAAAATCTTAAGTACTAACAAGTCGTATTTGCGTGCACTGAATTGTGTTTAACCTAAATGATCCACGTGCATAGGTGCATGCCTTTGGTGTTTTAAAAAGATTTGTGGTTGCAAATGATAAAAAATAAGGCACGCTCAATCATTGTCGGCGGACACGTCCGCAAACTGTAGAGGACCGAATTTGCTCCGTCCAATTGAAGATGCTCCTAGTAGTTAATCTCCGTTACAAACTCACCTTATCTGATTGTGTTTTGAAGACTGCCATTCTGATTTATTTTTCCTACATTCGGAACGCAAGCACATGTCAGTAGCAGTGCACGGCTGACAAGCCAGAGCCACATAAAATACCCCTGGCAAGTCAAGGAATACGTACGTACTACAATGTCCCTACGTACAGCGGCTAGCTGATTGACGACGTGTGAGCCGACGTAGCATCAACCCTACACCATAGCCTAGGGGTACACGAGATGACATGATAGGCTGCCAAGCTTTAAGTCCCATCCTCCTCACTGTTCGATAAGATTCTTTGACCATTATCTGCTCAAAAGATATCGCTAGTAAACTATGGGCAAGAACGGCTTGGTTTTCTGGTCTATGAGTTTACATCTACGTACAGCTTTTAGCTGACAAACTTCTTTTCCAAAATAGTTTAGCTGATAAACTAGTTCAATGAAAACTCTGCCTTTTTCTAAACAGCTCGGCACCGTATCAGATAAACCTGCTAGTGGTTTGTGATTTTGACATGTTTTTGTGTAGAATGTGACATGTTCTTATTGTGTTCAGCATAATTGCCTCTGTTTGTCCGGACTCTGGAGTCTCAATCTCTCAACTCCAAGTATTCTCGTCTTTGCTCAGCCATCATCGCCGATTGGGGTGGATCACGTGCCCGTGCCTGCACAGCATGAACTGAACATTTTTCTGAGTGACATGAACTGAACGTTGCTAACTCTAGTAGCCCATCTTTTGACATCGACTTGACAGGACGAGCAGAAAACACGGGCTCCTCCTCTTCTCTCTCACCCTTTCTCTCCCAGAGTCCGAGGGTGCTGTGGAGCTACTCCTCTAGCTCGGTCTCGAATGATTACAGAGTGCAAATATTTTGTACGTACTAACTTTTTGGGATTGTACTAAGGCTTTTAAAATCTCAGTAAATCGTTTACTAGCCGTGTCAGCCCATGGTCCAAGTTTGCATATCGTGAGAAAATCTTTGGTTCATAGGATAGGATTATCATAGGAATATGAATTTTGTAGGAAATGAGATGAGATGTATCTCAAATTCTATGAGTAGGAATAGAAAACAATATGTCATTTGCTTGACACCAAAGGAATTTTTTCATTAAGTCTGGGCTCATTTTTATTTTCCTATAAAATGTGGAGGATAGGAACCAATCCTATGTAGGAATAGGAATCTATTCATATGAACCAAAGGACTCTAAAGGAAAAAATCCTATCCTCTAAAATTCCTATGAAATTCCTTCAAACCAAAGGGGGCCTAAATGTTTAGTTTGCATATAGTATTTACTAAATATCACAGTAACTTTTTCACTATAATGTTATGTGCATAGCTAACTAATGCACATATACCCATAAGGATGTAGTGAACTGTATATTCTTGGCGGGGATACGCTTGACTCTACAATATTGTTTCATCAACATCATGTGTCTGCACTATATTTCGTTCACGTGCTTGAACTGGACTTTTTCATGGTGTTTTTTCAACTATCAATTGTCATGTGTTTTAATTGCAATTTTTGAGGTAATTACACAAACACCAACTGTTGTTGTTCATTTTGCAGAGAACACCTATTGGTGTAATCTGTTGCAGCTAAGTCTAATCCGGCATTTAGGTCGGTTTACAAGATTTCTAACAGGTGATCTCGTTGGTAAGTGCATGGGTGGCAAAAAAAAACGCTCACATCAGCATGCCAACCAAATAATGTTTGGTCCTATTATGCTGAAATGTTCCTAGATTAGCATTAAGTATAGTATGATTTACTGTTCTTTTTTTTACTGAAAATGTTAAACTAAAAACGAGCTAACTAACATTCCCATGCTAATCTGGTCGATTGATGGCCAGTTTTCTCTGTCATGCGTGCACTTACAAGTGGGGTCCACCTGTAACAAATCAAATCAACATATCTAACGCTGGATTATACCTAGCTGCAACTGATTACACTAATATGTGGTGTTTTGTACAACAAACCCATAGGCATGGAGTCGGTGTTTTGTGCAAAATCAGCACCGACAGTTAGTGGTTTATGCAATTTCCTCTACAATTTTCAACTGCATGACATGTTGCAACAACTCCACATGTTTGAATGACACTATGGTTTAACTACATCTTTGCGTTGTTACTGCAATGTGTGTGAGTTACGAAAGTAGTGGCCACTCTTTTATTACCAAATAATCATGTGTTCATATGAATTTTATCTAGTTCATTAAAGCAACACATGCAAATATGTAAATGACAATAACGGTTTAATGTAAATCAAATATCAGTTGATGTACAATTGAGGAAAGACAACATCAAGATCATTGGTAGTCTAGATTCCATAAAGAGTCCCAAACTATATCACAGGGAGGAAGTACTGAAGGCAATACATTTTTACTTTGGCATTCTCTAGGTTGTAGATCTGACGGCTCATTAGTTTTATGGCCAGCAATTACACTTTGAAGTGCAATTTATCCTATGTTTTTTCATGTACTTTTTTTGCATTAGCTTAGTTTAGGCTTTTCAATGCATTGTAAGAACTGTGAAATTTCCGATCATAGTTATTTTTTACTAGAAACCATTTGGATCGCATAAATGATGCTAGCACATTTATACAAATTGCTTTCGCATGTCCTCAGTTTGATAGAAACTTCAAGGTTCCTTCCGGTTCTCTTCTTCTTCTCTAGGGCGTCTTTGCTCCAAGGGTTTCAAATATAATTTTGGAGGATTCTAACTATTAGGTACGTGTGGGTATATGGTACACAGGATTGCAGACCTTATAAATATGTATTTAGGTTTTATTTGTGATTGATTTTATAGGAGAATTTCCACCCACGGCTCCTGGAAAATCTTTCGAACCGAAAAGTCCTAGTTCACACATGATTCCATGCATATATTTTGTGAGGCTGATTGATTTGATGCCAGCATTTGACATGATTATGGCGTGACTTTTTCGATACGACATGCTTCTTGTTTCTCTTTGATTATTGTGTTACTTTTTTCGTTCGTATAACCGTTTGGCTAAGTCCTCATTTGTTTTACAGAAATTTTGTAGGAATTCTATCTATGTAACTTATATAATTTTGAGCCATTTGATTTGTAGGAATGAATTTCTATTACTATATAAGTTTGGTTTCTTCCTTCATATTTTCAAAAGGAAAAAACATTAGCTAAGATAAAATGAAAAATCCTATCCTATGAGTTAACTGACATATTTTTTATTATAGAAATTGAGATACATGTCATCTTATTTCCTATTCTTATAATATTTCTATGCTATGAACCAATAGGCCTAAGTTCAATATTGAGTAGATGTGCTATTAAATGTAATAAAAATCACATGATATACTACTAGGTCATAGT
Organism: Triticum dicoccoides; assembly: GCF_002162155.2. NCBI lineage: Eukaryota > Viridiplantae > Streptophyta > Magnoliopsida > Poales > Poaceae > Triticum > Triticum dicoccoides. Next base: position 604,506,325 of record NC_041388.1, read on the forward strand.
ATAAGAGGAGGAGAGGGACGGGGCAGCCGCAGACGCAGTAGCGGCATGCAGCTTTTCCAAGAATCTTTCCATCCTGGTGAAAAGGAGGACTATTGCTCCACACATGCAAGGACCAACCCGGGCCAGGGACTAGACGTGGATAGGCGACAGGCCGGGCACACACCGCAACTGTAACCTGCTGGAACTTCTCTCCCTGTACAGTCCCATTATGTGAGTGACCCCTGCCACTGCTGGCAGATGAAACAAGTCACCACTCTGACTGCCCCTGCGCTGCATGCCCTCCTTCAATCAGACCAAACGAAACCTCAAAGAATCCATCCACGTGTTCAGGGAAAAACAGTTGCCCGGAAAACGTTTTAGTTTCAGTTGATTCTGTCTTGATCGTTAAATTAAAATTTCCCTCCTATGAATGAATATTGTTCATCTTCCTCTTCCGATGGTTACCGTTCTTCTTCACCGCCCATCAGCCGCCTGCCGCCACCATCCACGGCCGGTGCCACCACCTTCTTTGTGTCGCCGCCGTTTGGACCTGCCCCCTATGCCCCGTCACAGTCTTCATCGTCAACTTTCCCGTCACCATCCCACACCACGAATCCACCAAAGCTCTGCCTGGCCCTGCTGATACCATCTGCATTGTCGTGGTTCTCGTCTAACCCTCGGATGCTTTGTAGAAAACATCCGACACGACAGAAATAACAAGAGCAACTCTAGCGGAGCCATCATATGAACAACCTCTATGGTGCATAAGAAGCACACTCCATATAAATATGAAGACTGCAAGGCAAAGCGCAAACATAAAGTTATCATAACGCGGCCTTCATAGTTTTGTTACATGTTGGTCCTGCTTGTCATTGACTATGACTTTCATTCCCCAATTCCCTGTCTAGAGCTCAAATCTACTAGTCCCTCACACGCGCATACCACGACTCACGCACACAAAGCACAAACTCTAGCACAACACACGCATACATTAATCACAGATGCCTACTTGCATAGGAATGCATCACACATCTCACACGCGTGCACGCATCTTGCTTGGCCGCCGAGTCATGATTTTTTCCCACCTAATGACAAAAATCATTGTAATCATTTTCAGGGACACATCAAGGATGTGAAATCCTTATGTGTCCAACAAAATGGCTAGTGTAAATTTCAACGACGTTTTCACGGCGGTCCCGTTCCTCCTTCGAGAATATCACCCAATCTATTGGCGGTGATAGTGGAGGCCGTGGGCAGTAAGAAGGGAAGTGTAGGTTCTGTGCGACGAGAAGGAACATATAGATTGTGGGCGGCAAGAAGGAAAATGAAGGTTGTGAGTCTTTCCATAGCCGCGAGGGGCGGACAACAAAAGAAGTGACGATAAACTGCCACGGGCCAGTGCGGGGGGCGAGGAAAGAGCGGCTCTGTCCGTAAATTATGTGACTCGGGGTCGTATGACGACTCTACTAGCTATAGAGTGGTATTATCGGCCAAAATTAACATATCAATTGTTATTATGATTTGTGAACCAACTTGTGATCGGATAGTTAGAAGGGCAGTGGTATCCCTAGCCCATCAGAATTCAAGTCATACATTTGACATTAATACTCGCATTTTTTTGAAGAGAGATGCTAGACTTACGACAGGATTAGACTTACGGGATCACGTGTAGAGTTATGGTTGAAGAAGATTAAGGAGAAAAGGTCCCATCAGCTACAATTAGGGGTGGTTGGTTGGTGAGAGAGGAGTCTGTAAAATCAATTTGTAGAAGCTTTTCGTAAGTGTAGCATTTTTGTTTTGAATGTATTTCAGGCCTTCCGGAGAGGAGACTTTTCCGTCGACTATGAATGCGTCTATGGCGACTTCATCAATTTTAATATGATTTGCTGGCTCAGTTTTTCGAAATTTCTCATAAGAATAGGGTGTGCGTGCGTGTGTTCATGGGATGTTTATACGTGCATATGTATGAGCGTTTTGCTTATATACTATGTTAAAAAAAAGGTTACTATGATTTGCTAAAGTTGCTGTGAGAGTAGCGGTAGAAAAAAGATAGAGGGTGGTGCACGTAGTATTTGCATGTGGCACGTACGGATCCGTCTAAGATTCTATATCCTTGGCCGCGGCGTGAGATTGCGTCGTGTCGAAACAGCGGCAACGGCAACAGCGACGCAAGAAAGACAGCTTCATCTTTACTCATGATTTGACATGGGAACAAAGCCAATCCCTTCCCACCAGCCACACACACACTCGCTCATCATTCATTCACCTTCCGGCCTCCTCCTCCTCCTTTCTTCCTCCGTCCGTCCACCCCCAAGTTTCGTCCTCCACCACTACTTCTCTTCTTTTCAGCAGAGTTCATCCCATCTCCTTCCTAGTTAGGGTTTCTTGGCCTTGTCGTCTGTTCTTGATTTGTCGATTCTCTGCGCAAATTATGGAGAGGTTCCCTAATCTTGGGGGAGGAGGAGGGAGCGGCAGTAGCAGCAGCAGTGCGTCCATGGCCTCCTTCTTGCAGCTCCCGCCGCCCTCCGCGTCGTCGCCCTCGCCGGAGCTGGCCGGCGAGCAGCACGGCTCGCGGCTCGCGTTGCAGCAGCTCCTGGCCGTCCCGCCGCCGTCGGCGCAGCAGCGCAGGGAGATCTCGCCGGCGGACGCCGCGACCATCAAGGCCAAGATCATGGCGCACCCGCTCTACTCGCCGCTCCTCGCCTCCTACCTGGACTGCCAGAAGGCATCGCCCAAACCATGCAGATTTAGTTAGTTAGGTCACACAGGATGTGTGCACCTGCACCATGTGCTGAAGCTGAGCGCGCGATTTGCTTTCTCTTATAGGTCGGCGCCCCGCCGGAGGTGCTGGAGAGGCTCTCGGCCGTGGCGGCGAAGCTGGACGCCGGGCATGGCCGGGGGAAGCACGAGTCCCCGCGCCCCGACCCGGAGCTCGACCAGTTCATGGTATATGTTCCTCGATACATACGATGGACCAAGCTCGTCGCGTGATGCCATGTGATGCTTTCCTGTACCTGTACTGATTCCGAGCTCACCGGCCGGCGTGCAGGAGGCCTACTGCAACATGCTGGCGAAGTACAGGGAGGAGCTGGCGCGGCCGATCCAGGAGGCCACGGAGTTCTTCAAGAGCGTCGAGACGCAGCTCGATTCCATCACATTCACAGGTATACTCAGATTTCAGCAGCAATATTTATGCGCCTGGTGGCAGCTGGTGCTTCCGAGATGAGAAGATTCTTGGCTTGCCGCATTGGGAAATGTCCGGTTTGTGCGACGGAATGGAGCCAACTTTTTTCCTCTTTGGATCCATGCTGTCGTTCCCTGCCACTGCCACGATAACCTTTGCCCCTTTGTTTATTTAGGGAGGGGATAAGGGCATGCATTAGACCACAAGTTCACTAATTATAATAACACCGGCATCTTAGCGGAGTACGTACACATCAGCAGTATGTGAGTATTAAATTAGCATCCGTAGTAATATGCATCACGAGCCCACAGGGAGCTCGTGGTTCCAATCTCCGCCTCTCGTTATTGATACCTTCGGCTCTCAGTTTATAATTAATCAAGATTGGAAGTAACACACTGTCTTCAACCATTAGAGTTCATCTTTGGTTCAGCAGAGGCAATTCATAGGCGAACAAGAGGCATGTGGCTTAGCCTCGCTCGTAGGGCTACAAAGTCGATTGTTTCGGCAGTTTAATCATCTATGTCTATGTGGTTTAACACGTACTGTTTAATCAGCTAGCACGAAGGAATTACATCAAGGTAGCTGGTGTTCAGCGCACATAGAGATTATAAATCGGATACTAGTACTAACAACCGGCCTTGTTATTCGGTGGAAGCAGTAGTGATTTAATTGGGATGCAGAACACAGGGTACTAGTAGCTGATTCGACGCGCGTGTACGTATGCGGCGGTGGATGAGCGGTGGGCCTGTAGCACTTCTGTGCCTCCGCGAGTATTAGGGTGCCAATAAATCGCCGCACTGTACTAGAGCGACGCCTACTGTTACTACACTGCGCACCCTGTCTCTTTGTCCAGTCGGAGTGAGTGGGAGGGAGGGACGCCTAGCCTGAATTATTTTGTGGAAACAAATATTAGCAAGGACTTCAAAATGTTTTGCTTGTGAGGTGTTCCTGGTTCCGGCCATGCAAAGTCTATCCTCTGAACATGCAGCTGTCTGTTGTCCTATTGGTGAAGAGACATTCTTGTTTGCACAAGTATTTCACCGCTGCATTTTTTTTCTTTTGCTGAAGGAATGAAAACTGACTAGTTTCTTGTTTAATAATGCCCTCGATGTTGCACAGAACACAAAATCACCTCTTCAGATCAGGTCAAGATGTTAATCGTTATGCAATGCTACTTGTTTTTTAGGGACTTCACCATTAAGAGGCCTCTTATGTGGGAGCTTTTTTTTTTTTTTTGCATCGAAGTGGGAGCATTCGTAATTTCATATACACTAAGAGGCCTCTTATTTCTTCGATTTAATTTTGATCGTAGCCATGGAGCATTGTTAATTGGTTTAAGGATTTTGTGTCTTTTGTTTATATATAATCACCCTTTTGTGACCCAAGTTATTCGATGTGTGGTTCCTACATTACATTGTTGAAACATATACATGCTTTGGACTTAGCATGATGGGTTCCTTTGCTGGACCTTAAGAAACTTTTGCATCTTTTGAACAAAGGTTTTTTGGGTGGAAAACTTGTAGTGTTAGATGTACATATGGCAATACTTCATTTTTCCTACACATAATGATATTCAGCACCTCGGTACGTATGAACCTTATTTTTTTAATATTTAGCAAAAGAAATCATATTTCCAAGTTTGGAAAACTATGAAAATTTCGTGTTAGTTAACAATGGGTAGACACTTGCCATTTTGAATTATTGGTAAAAATGATTATTCGTGAGCTGTGAAAAAACACAATTTGAGGTATGGAACAATTTGCTATAGTGAAAATTATGTAACTTGTGATGCAGAAATCTATTTTGTGATTTTCACACAGGCTGCAAATGGTCACATTCTTTTATGGAAATTAAAGGAGCAATTTTCTGCTCAATACCAACATGCACGAAGTTTTTCATAATGTTTACAGAAACTTAGAATGTGATCTTTGGTTGGGTATAAAATGGGATCGGCTATCATCTGGTTCCAAATATACTTTCTCAATTTCCTACATATATCATATATGTTTTCCAGAACTAAGTTAAAATTCCAAAAAAGTGCATTTATATCTTTCTCTCCACCGTCTTGTACATCTGATCTGAGAAGTTATTTCACTGATCCTAGGAGTTATTGAAATATATCTTTTCAACAATGGCAGTGATTTTGTTTGATTTCGTACGCTGAGTACTGTGGGCAAATTTCCCTTTTAAAACCAAGTTAAAGTCCATGTACTGTAGTTTGAACAGCTTGTGCTCCTAAGATGTTCAAAAGAAAGTGATAGCATGAAATATGGATGTGGATTTATTTACAAACAACTTCACTTGCTAACATAAAGAAAACGGCCAGTGATAAGTAATCTTTATTATATACTCATGATATATTTGCATAATGAAAATGAGTATTTTTCATATAAATTTCAAGTGTTTTTTATGCCTGGAAACTGCACTTTTGCTATACATCCCTCCTTTAATTCCCGACTTGTTTCTTTTTTTCTCACTTGTTCTAACGGATATTGGGATATGTCAAACAACCCTTTCATTTTGATACTTCGCTATCCATACTTGAGAAAATTAACACAACCTGGCACGTGTATAATTACTTCTATTCCTAGATGGATTCGACAGAATTAGGGTAGTTTGCTAGTTATTGCTCACAAGGCTGCACAAAAGTGAAAGGCACTCCATTTCTCTATCTGGTGTTTGGATGATATGCGTCCGCCCCCTGCCCCCGCGTCGCCTAACCTAGGCGACACGGGGGGCAATCTGCCACCGCGGGCCCAAAGGCCTCCTCCCACGTCCTCTCTCCCCTGCCACCGCCGGAGGCCACGCCCGTAGCCTGGCCGGTGATGGCGGCGGCGGGGCTTTCCCCCTCGCGTGGTGCCTGCGCCTTCCCCTGGCGGCGGCGGCGGCGCAGAACTGCGGGACACCGGCGGCGTGGAGTGGCGGGTTCCCGGTGGCGAGTGTGACAGCGGCGTCAGCGTAGGCGCGATACCGCGACAGAGGAGTCCCTGTGGCGGCGGCCCAGATCGCGGATCTAGCCGTACCCAGATGGGCTTCGGCGTGCCAACGGATCTGGTGAGCGTCTATAGGCGAGCATGGTGGTCCTGACAACGCCGGCCTAGGCACCATGGTGGTGCCATGGCTGGTCAGGCGGCGGCGGCCTGGATTCTCCGTCCAGTCCCCGGCAGCAATGGCGGCGGTTCATGTACAAGTTGCTTGATGGAGGTCCTCTATTCAGATCCGGGTGAAAACCTGGCCAAGGCCGGCGGTGACGGCGCTGGTATGCGGCATTTTCCTTCTTGAAGGCATCGCCAAGGAGAAGTTCAAGACAACTATCTGCTACCTCTGGGGGAAACCCTAGATCAGTAGATCGGGTGACGGCAACGCGTTGGTGTCGTTTTCTCCTTGGGGGCGTCATTCTAGGAGGCGTACACGGAAACGAGGGACCAGTGGGCGGCTTTCTTGGTGAAGAGGTGCTTCATCCTACACATTGATGACGACGGATCTCGACGGTGTGGCGCAGTGGAGACTCGGGGCCCGATGTCCGAGGATGGACTCGCGCAGGAGGACGGCGCTGTCTAGCGTCATGGTGGCGTCGATGGCAGAGAGACCTGGCACGGTAGATGTAGCAGTATAGCTCTGAAGATGGATTGGTGGCAGGTGGCTGCGGCGGCCTCATACCCGGCAGGCGTCCTGGTTGAGGAGTGCGCCGGATTGGTGGGTGCCCCATACCCGGCAGGCGTCCTGGTTGGGACCTCGGGTCTTAGATGTTAGGTTTGGCTGCGAGGTCTGTTTGGTATTAGGCTCAGACTATCAGCATCCCTACATCAACTGGATAGGAGTAGTGACAGATGTTGCCTAGACGGTGGCTTTAGTCTACTGTTGTATGACTTTGTAAGGTCTTATGTGAATAATTAATAAAGTGACTGCATGCATCGTCCAGATGCAGAGGCCGGGGGTCCTCCTCCATTTCAAAAAATAAAACTGGTGTTTGGATGAACTTGGGAGGTTGCATGGAGAAGGCTTCTGGCTTTTGCAGCATGAGGTTGCACCTTACTCAATGATGCAAATTTGCAGCAGCATGGTTGAAATATGCCTCCATTTATTGTTCTGATCTTCACCCAGTAACCATTTTCAGTTCGAAACTACTATACGGACGACGTTTCCTTGGACGATTTGTGGACGACAGTAAATCAGCGGCTGGGCTGCAATTTCTTCTATGCATGGACGGTTCTAACCATAGCGTCGTGCAAGCATCGGCTTGATTTTGTCGTGTGCATAGCAGCGCTGTTTTCAGTTCACACACTTCTAATTAAGATGACACCTCACTACTCACCGTTTGTTACAATGTGAGGCATGCATTTGTGTGGCTGATATTACTATGTGAATTTCTTCAAAATTAGTTACTTCTATTTGTTGAAGTGGTCCTTCCCCTTTCCGCGTGTTTTTGGATGAGGATATTCTGCATGCACGAACACATGCACCTTTTGAAATTAAACCAGGTGTTATGTATTTTCAATCCAGTTAAGAGCACTCCTATTTTCCTGAGTGGTCCAGAGTCTCCTGAATGAATTCTTATGGGAACGGGACCATCATTTTTGTTTTGTGATGCGCAGACAATAATTGCGAAGGCGCGGGATCGTCCGAGGATGAGCTGGACACGAGCTGCGTGGAGGAGATCGACCCCAGCGCCGAGGACAAGGAGCTGAAGCACCAGCTGCTGAGGAAATACGGCGGGTACGTCGGGAGCCTCCGCCAGGAGTTCTGCAAGCGCCGGAAGAAGGGGAAGCTCCCCAAGGAGGCCCGCCAGAAGCTGCTGCACTGGTGGGAGCTGCACTCCAAGTGGCCCTACCCCTCTGTACGATACGATCATCATACATGCCACCATTGAATTTCTCGGATAGGTGTCGACGTCGGTAATTTTCAGTCGCTGATGATTGCTGGTGGTGGTGCATATGTGCAGGAGACGGAGAAGATCGCGCTGGCGGAGTCGACGGGGCTGGACCAGAAGCAGATCAACAACTGGTTCATCAACCAGAGGAAGCGGCACTGGAAGCCGGCGCCGGAGGACATGCCCTTCTCCGTGATGGACGGCGGCGTGGGCGTCAGCTTCCTCCCAGCCTCGCAGGGCCCGGCGCTGTACATGGACAGGGCGCCCTTCATGGTGGACGGCATGTACCGCCTCGGGTCGTGAGGCCTCTCTCCCCATCGGACGGGGACTGCCGGCCGGTGCCGTCGGCGTGGTACGTAAGCTCCATGCATGGCAACGGCATGCGGCCGGTACGTAACGTACTTAGTCTGACGACAACCGCTCAATATTATGGTCCTTCGGTAAATACTCCATATATATCTGCCGTTCACGCTGAACATGTCTGCCAAGTAGGAAATATATATATATTTGATTTTTCCATCAGCCTGCCTGTGCCCAGGTAAATACTAGGTGGTCGACATCGATGCATGCATGCTAAGTCGTTGTTTCACCACCAGTGCAACATTATTTTGCTAGCTAATGGCAAGTCAGATCAGGCGTACTGCTTCTACATGCCCGGCTCCTCTCATCATCAACAGATAAATTCGTGGGGATGAACAAACTGTCTCATTGATGGGCCCCTGAGATCCATCCTGTAAGATTTGAATAAAACTATTGTATTAATTTGCCGGCCACATAGAGCGGTATATATAAGAGTTTACAAGCCAACCATACCTATTACAATACGACTAGGACTATTACAATACGACTAGGATTAGGTAACTTGAGAGCCAAATAATAGTCTAACATTCCCCCGCAGTATCAATGGGAGGCTCGATAACGTTGAGACTGGATCGAATATTACAAAAAGATGTAGATGGCAGTCCTTTGGTAAATATATCAGCAAACTGAGCCGTTGAAGGAACATGCAGCACCGAACTTGTCCAAGAGCCACCTTCTCGCGAACAAAGTGTATATCAATCTCAATATGTTTAGTCCGACGATGTTGAACAGGATTCCCGGACATGTAGACAGCTGATATGTTATCACAATAAACAATGGTAGCATGTGGAAGTGGTCGATGCAACTCGGAGAGCAACTGACGGAGCCAGATCGTATCAGCCACATCATGTGCAACCGCACGATATTCAGCTTCAGCGGACGAGCGGGAGACGGTTACCTGCCTTTTCGAGGACCAAGAAATCAAATTGTCACCAAGAAAAACACAGAAACCGGATGTAGATCGTCGAGTGTCGGGACAACCAGCCCAGTCTGCATCAGAATACGCGGTGAGAGAGGTGGGGGATGAATTGTTTATGTGGAGACCATGATCCAGAATACCTTTGAGATACCGAAGGATGTGTTTGATATGATTATAGTGAGGAATTCGAGGATCATGCATATAGAGACAAGCTTGTTGGACAGCAAAAGAGATTTCAGGACGAGTGATGGTAAGATACTGGAGAGCACCGGCAAGACTGCGATAAAGAGTAGGATCAGAGAAAGAATCACCATTGGCTGAAAGTTTGAAACTAGTGTCGACAGGAGTATGGGAAGGATGACAGTCTAGCATACCAGCACGATTGAGAAGATCCAGAATGTATTGACGCTGGGAAAGAAACAGACTAGATGAATCACGAATCACTGCAATACCTGAAAAATGGTGAAGAAGACCAAGATCGGTCATAGAAAACTCAGAACGTAGATGAGTAATAATGCGGTCCAAAAAAGTTTGAGAAGAAGCAGTGAGAATGATATCATCAACATAAAGAAGTAAGTAGGCAATGTCAGAATTATGATGATAGACAAAGAGAGAGGCATCAGAAAGAGAGGGAATAAAGCCTATGGTTTGAATAAATGAAGAAAAGCGTTGAAACCATGCACGGGGAGCTTGTTTGAGACCATAGAGAGATTTTTGAAGAAGACAAACATGGTTGGGATAGGAAGGGTCTTCGAAACCAAGAGGTTGCTGACAATAGACGGTCTCTTGAAGAGAACCATGAAGAAAGGCATTTTTTACGTCTAATTGGTGAATAGGCCAGGTGGAGGAGACAGCAAGGCTGAGAACAGTGCGTATGGTACTGGGCTTAACTACAGGAGAAAAGGTTTCATCGTAATCAATACCATGCTGTTGGGAATAGCCTCGACATACCCAACGTGCTTTGTAGCGAGAAAGGGTACCATCGGAGTGAAACTTCTGGCGAAACACCCACTTACCAGAGACAATGTTGGTGTTGGAAGGGCGAGGAACAAGCTGCCAGGTATTATTTTCAGTAAGGGCTGAATATTCTTCTTGCATAGCTGCAGCCCAATTAGGATCAAGAACTGCGGTTTTGTATGATTTGGGAACTTGAGATAGGGAGACGGTGGCATGAAGGTTGAGACGGTCGATGGGTTGACGAAAACCCGATTTGGAACGAGTGCGCATAGAATGATCATTGACTGCTGGGATAGTGGGAACAGCGCGAACGGGAAGAGGAGCTACACTGGTGTCCGGCACAGCGGAAGATGCGGACAATTGAGGGGATGGTGGCGGATCGGCATGAGTGGGTGATGGTGCCGAAGGGGATGATGGCGAATCATGGGTGGGAGTCGGCGATGTGTCGAAAAAGGCAGTGGCATTTGGTTGGTTTGGGGAAGAGGCATTTAGAGAGGCAGTGGCATTTGGTTGGTTTGGGGAAGAAGTATTTAGAGATTGAGACGTCAAGAGAGGTGCATAGAAAGGGAAACGTGTAGGAGGAAGGCTAGGTGTGGATGTAGTGGTGTGTGATGGAGTAGGACGTTGAGCAAATGGAAAGATGTGTTCGGCGAAGGTGACATGCCGAGACACAAGAACCCGACCGGTGTATAAGTCAAGGCAGCGATAGCCTTTGTGCTCATCCGAAAAACCGAGGAGAACACAAGGGAGAGAGTGGGGAGAGAGCTTATGAGCGGCGGTAGCGGAAGTGTTAGGAAAACAGAGACAACCAAAAACACGAATGTCGGAGTAGTTTGGATGGCACAGAAACAGAGAAAAATAGGGGGTGATATTGGTATTGGCTTTGGTAGGACGGATATTGAGAAGATATGTAGCGGTGTGGAGAGCCTCATCCCAGTACTGGGGTGGCATGGAAGATTGAAAAAGAAGGGTACGGATAATATCATTGATAGTACGAAGAGAACGTTCAGCTTTGCCGTTTTGAGGAGAAGTGTAGGGACAAGAAAAACGGAGAAGAATGCCATGGTTAAGAAAGAAGGTGCGATTTTTAATATTATCAAATTCACGACCATTATCACATTGGATGAAGCGAATATGGAGGAAGAAGTGCACAGAGACGTATCGCTGAAAATTGAGAAAGAGAGCGTGAATGTCGGATTTGTTGCGTAGAGGAAAGGTCCAGACAAAATGTGTAAAATCATCTAATATGACAAGATAGTATTTAAAACCAGAGACACTAGCAATAGGCGATGTCCAAAGATCACAATGTATTAATTCAAAAGGATAAGTGCTTGAAGAACTAGACGAACTAAAAGGAAGACGCACATGCTTGCCTAATTGACAGGACTCACAAACTGAAGAATCGTGAGAATCTCTATTACAAGGTATGGTAAATTCACTAAGAACAGATGCTAAAACTGCAGGGTTGGGATGCCCTAAACGCCGATGCCAGAGATCGACAGATGCCAGCATGGAGGTTGGAGAAGCGGCAGCAGGAACACCATTGAGAGAGTATAAGTCGCCGGAGCTATTGAACCGCGCGATCTCGACCTTGGTCTGATAATCCTTCACAGATAAGCCAAAGGGGTCAAATTCGACAGAAACAAGATTATCACATGTGAATTGACGAACAGAAATTAAATTTTTGATAAGGGCAGGAGCAACAAGTACATCACGAAGAAGAAGAGGTTTAGTGGTGGAGGGAAGTTGAGCCTGACCAACACAGTAGATGGGGATAGAAGAACCGTCACCGAGGGTGATGGATTTAAAGAGGGGTGAAGTGCAAGAGGAGAGAAACGTACTATTTGCAGACATATGACTAGAAGCACCGGAATCGAAAATCCAATCCGTACCTGTGTTGCCTTGGGCGGCAAAATTATTCATGGCCTGGATGAAGGCGTCTTGGTCCTAGCTTGGCGGTGCAGCAGAGGTCGGTGTTGGCAGCAGAGCCGGCTGGTACGACGGCGAGGCAGTAGGGCCAGCGATGGAGGCGATGGTAGGAGGGCCGGCTGGTACGACGACGAGGGCAGTAGGGCCGACGGTGGGGTGTAGTAGTGACCTCCGTCAGCATAGTAGGGAGCGCCATATGTTGGAGCAGCATGGTAGGCATGGGCCAGCTGGCGAGGCATGAGGAATCCTGGAGCACCAGTGTGGGGCCGCACGCCGGGCTGCCAGGCACCGGTATAAGCTGGTGGAGCGCCTAGGGGAGCCGGAGCGGACCATGGCATAGGCCAAGCTTGGACGAGCCCCGTCCAGGGATCATGTGGAGGACGCCAAGGTGTAGCTGCTGGTGGCGTACTTGGAGCTGGCGAAGGTGGAGGAGTAGGCGCCGAGCGCGTCGAAGGTGGCCTGTAGATGGGGTTCTTGCCGCGATAATTAGGGCTGGGACGCCAGCCCGGCGACGGAGCGGACGCTGCCGGGGAGGGAGGCACCGCTGGTGGAGGTGGCGCCGCGGGTGCCGGAGCACGCGGAACGGCGGCGAAGAGCTGAGGGCGAGCGTCCTTGTTGGATTGAGCACGGTCGGCCCACTGGAGGATGGAGCGCACCTCGGCAAAAGTTGGCTGAGGCCGCATCATGGGGATGAAGGAGGCCTGCTTGTTGAACTTTTCGCTGAGCCCGATGAGGAGGATGTTGATGAGCTGCCGATCTTCAACGGGATCACCAAGTTCACGGAGTTCGTCGGCGATGGACCTGAGGCGTTGGCAGTAGACACTGAGAGAGGAGTCGCCTTGCACCGTATTCCTGAGCTCGGTGTGGAGTAGATTGGTGCGAGCATCGACGTTGTCTTGGAACAACTGCTGAAGAGCCACCCAGAGACCAGCGGCGGTGGCAGCATCCCGAAAGACAAGGTTGAAGATCTCGGTGGAGACGCGCATGTAGATCCATTGGATGATGGCGAGGTCATCCTTGACCCATTGGGGATCATGGGATTGCGGCACGGCGGTGGCGTCGACATGGGAGCGAAGATTCCAGCGCCCGAGGTGAACTTCGAAGAGGTGGCGCCAATGGTAGTAGTTGTGGGAGTTGAGATCGAGGGTGATGGGGATATAAGGACTAATATCCGAGATTGTATCGGTGAGGGAGAGCACCGGGGGCATAGGTGGTGGTAGTAGAGCTAGGGTAGAGGAGGAGGAAGCTGTGGCAGCGGCGCGGGCGAGGGTAGCGGCCCGGCGCTCAAAGTAGCCGGGCGGCGGCAGCGGCGGTGGGGTGGGCGGCGGAGCCATACCCTAGGACTAGGAACTCTAAGATACCATGTAAGATTTGAATAAAACTATTGTATTAATTTGCCGGCCACATAGAGTAGTATATATAAGAGTTTACAAGCTAATCATACCTATTACAATACGACTAGGACTATTACAATACGACTAGGATTAGATAACTTGAGAGCCAAGTAATAGTCTAACACATCCAGCCATGCCCGAGCAACGTGTGCTGTGTTTTTCCTACACCACGGTACACGTACGCGCTGTGCGTGCTGTTGCTTTCCCGGGGAACGATGGAAGCTGCTGAACAGTGCCGCAAAACAGGCCCCGGGATCTGCTTCTCAACGACGCCGACACGCCACGCCCCGGCAGAGAGGGCCGGATGCGTTGCCGTCGGCGCCACTGTGGCGCATTGCCGCGCGCACAGTGGCGGCGGCAGCGGTGATTAACTAACTGTGCATGCACGATGCATGGCCGGCGGGATGGTTGCGGGTCGCCGGAGGCTCGTACTGCTTGCAGCTTGCTACTGTAGTACAGTCTACTGTTGTAGCTCACGGAAACCGTGCGCCCTGTGTCCTGTGTCCTCTACGTGACAGCGAAGTTGGAGCTGCAGCATTTAACTGGCTGACTAGCTACAGTGCCTGGTCGAATCATAATGGTCGCACAACAGCTGCGACCCATGCGCGGCGCGGCTGCAGAAGGTCACTTTGGAACACGGGTGCCAGTGAGCACTTTATTTGAAAGGTTTTCCTTTAATGCTAAAATAAATTTGACATGGTACTATGGATGTATGCTATACACTTGCAAAGTTTTATAATGAAACAAGTTTGTAAAGTTTGACACGTCCAGTCGACCGGACGTTAGCGCGTGAAAAAAAAGGCACTTCTAAGAATCGAACACGGGACCTGTCCGTTGCAGCCACGGTAGGCTAGCTGAGCTAAGACTCTGACATACTATTTCAATCGGATTAGAGTACTTTTATACCTTATTAAATGAGTGGAAAAGAAAAACAACAATACCTTATTAACTTGTTTCCTCTTCTACGTTTGCACAACAGTTAATGAAATGTCTAATCTTTTTCGCATTTAAGTAGACTTTTTTTACCAACTCATCTAGAGTTGATGACACCATGGTAATTTTGCCGACCAGGGGGGATACTGCTCGGTCACTTTTGTGTGAATATCAGGGTAATTGGCATATCACAGACCTGATAACTTATATAACTCAGTCGTGATAACTTTGGCGTAGGGGTGGGTGTTGATGAAATATCCCCCTGTAAATTTTGGTGTGAATAGCATGGTAACTCATACATTGGAGAGCTGATAACTTATGCAACCCGGTCCTGATAACTTTTGGTGAATAGAGGTGGTGAAATATACCCCCGATAACTTTTATGTAAATATCACGGTAACTCACACATCGCTGACCTGATAACTTATGTACCTAGGTCTTGGTAAATTTGGCGACCGGGTGGAGGGAGGCACGTTGATGAAATACCCTCGGTTATTTTTTGTGCGAATAGCTTGATAACTCACACATCGCAGGCCTGATATTTTTTAGGAGAAAAAGATGTTGAAAACAAATCTTGATGCTAGGTTTTCATATTGTAGCTTTATAGCATAAAAAATCATGCTAAAGCTGAGAACTGAACTCAAGACTTCAATATTGAGATCTTAACACACTAGCCAACTTACCCACTACTTGGCTCCTGACAAGTACAAATAAAATACCACTTTTTTGACCATTCGAGGTGAAAAAGTTTTTAAAATATACACCCGATAACTTCTCTGTAAATAAGATGATAACTTAAGTACAATTAACCTGATAACTTACATCTAAACGCATTGATAACTTTTCACCTTGGGCCATAAGTTCTAGAAATATGCCCTGATAACCTAGTGCAAATATCATGGTAATTTACGCACCAGACACCCGATAGCTTACATACAACACATTTGATAACTTTTTACCCATGTGAAAAACGTTACTGAAACATGTCCTCGTAACTTTTTTTTGTCGAAACATACCCCAGTGTGAAGTTACCACTCCCCCATGCTAAAGTTATCATGCTTCTCATGGTATAGTCATTAACCTTCTCATATTATAGTTATCAGGCTTATCATAGTATATTTATCATATTGCTCAAGTCATAGTTATCACGCTGCTCATGCCAAAGTTACCAAGCAAAAAAATTATTATCGCTGAAATGACAGAAAAAAGGTTCAAATAACCTTGTTTATATACAATAGACAACAACTAAAGGTGCCTTAGTTGTTTATTGGGCTCAAAGTCTAATGAATAGACTTGGGTTCAAGTCCCCTTTCTAGCACTTTTATTTTCATTCCATATTGTGTAGCCAAAAACCAGAAAAACCACGAGTGATTTATTATTGGCGTATATGGTTTTTTCGAGAAGAAAAAAAAATGATGGAATCAAGCGCGCGGGTTGCGAGAGGAAGGTGGGTTACCATCGTGCGGATTTGTTGCTTAACGTCCAGTCGACTAGACGTTAGCACAGTCCTTATAATGCGAAGTGAAGTCCAATGAGATAAAAAAATGCAGCATATGTGATAAATATTGAAGCATTGTTCCCTTGGTTTTGGGTAAAGAATGATGAGACGGCTCTTTCAGACATGCATACATAAATGTAAGAAGCAGAATATGATAGTGCTTGAAGAAAATTTGAACAGTTTTTTAAGATCCAGTAAATATTCACATTTCATTGATCATTAGAACCGAGCAATAGAAACATATGTGCAGAGTTGGATCCGAGGATCAGAGGAAAAACACAATAATAAATAGGGAATACACGCGATATCTCATGGTGGATTCCCGAAGGGGCTCTCTAGGCATTTTGCTCCTGCCACCTACCATAGTTCTATGTATCTGGTGACCGCATTGATGATTCCTTTTGAGGCCGAGATCTTTCCTCTGAATGTGCAATCGTTGCATTCCTGCCAAAGCTCCCAACAAGTAAGAAGGATGATTGACTTGATGCCATTCCTTTGGCCTGCAACAGTGACGAAGATGATGCTCTGGATGATTGCTGTTGACACGGTTTGCCGGAGCCATCCATCCCATGGCCCTGAACTGTAAATCATGAAGTATGTGTAGTGTTGGAAGCATGATTTTTCAAAATTAACATGGAATGCAAAGGAAGCATGGTGTGCAGGAACAAAACTAGTCGGCATATCTGGTCTTGACTCAATTAACCACTCGTTGGTCTCGTGGGTTGCTAGAGACGGTACTTTTGTTTTCTAGCTTCCACCTTCTAAGCTCGAAGTTGCGGAGATAGCACAAAAGAAATGTCACTCTCATATTTGAATAGACCATGCCTATTAGCAGGTATAACGAAGGAAGTAAAGTTGCACATTCAAAATTACTCGTTTGATATATGTTTTTTTAGAATGAACATGTGAATATGAAAGTCTTATCAAGTTGGTTCGGTTTCGGGCATGTTGAGACTTGAGGGATACAAATTTGCTTGTATCGTTGAAATGAGCATACAATTTAGGAATGTCAAACTATTTCTTAAGAGCGGTCAATCTAAAATTCAAATGAACAATATTGTAACTTATGAAACTTTGAATTATAAATAGTCATGCATGTTATGAGTTGCATGATTTTGATATAAAGTATATATCACACATGTACCAATGGCTAACTTCATTCCCCCAAATAAAAAATGACAAATTTGAAGAAATGAGCACCGTAACAAGCAAGAGCAAAAGAGACAATTTGATGACAAGCTACTACTTGCACTTTACACGCTTGGATTGAGCACAAACTACTAACTAAAACTTCATGCACCCTAGAAATATCTATTTATCTACACCTAAACTTTGTAGTCTTGAACTCCAGATATCTCTACCAAGTAATTAGCTAGGTCCATACACTCTACACGCACAAGTGTTGATATCTAAGGATACCATGGAAAACAATACACATGCAAACACTTTATAATACATCAACAATATAAATAAATATGTTGGATAATGTGAATGGTCTTCTTGAATTTCTAATGAAACCCATGTAACAATAGTCTTTTCTTATGCACCCAGACTAAATAATACATATTTTTCTGCAACAAAATACAATTCCAGTTTAGCACTAGGAATGTGTATTGTAATGAAAAATATGAGAATTGTATGAAAATTTTGTATCTTAATGTAGATGTGCAATTTGAGTTGTTAATGGTGCTATTAATATAAAAATAGTTATCAATGTCCTTTATTGGATAACGAATCAATAAAAAAATACATTAAGTGCAAGCTGAGTTATGACAAAGTAATTTTTTTATATAAATATGAGAATTAACAAATGGTCCATTTTGAATTATCAACACTGACTAGTCAATTAGCAGCCAGTTAGTGAAGACAATAGGCCCGCTTCAGACATCAAATCACGTCATCACAGACCGGGCAATTTAAGGTCGGTCGGTGATAAACCTACATCCAAGCCATCAAAACGTTCTCACTGATGTTTCCATTGTGGCTCATCACTCACGCTGCCTGGTCCCGGGCACATCACTGATGAGGGGTCGGTGCTATTCAGTTATATATGTAGTAGCGTGTCACCAAGTTGAGATGCGACTAGTGATATCGTTACATGGGAAACAAAGCTAATCATGTAGCAACCTCTACCTCGGTCGACAAGGTACTGGAACATGTTATGGATGTGAATATTGTTGTGTTATTTCCAAAAAAATGTATGGATGGTTTGCCAGAAAAAATAAGGGTATTTATGTTGAAAAAGCTAGAAGTTGGGGGTTTTTCAATAGTCATTTGATTGTTGTGAATCTTTTTAAAAGATACATTTAATTTCTGAAAGTTGAAAAATGTGTATAAAGCTCAGAAAAATGTATTGAATGTTGCATAACTTTTTGAAAGTAGAACGTTCATCTTTAATCCAAATTTTGCGCAAATTCCAGTTTAACTATATTTGTTGGTGGGCGGGAATTTAGAAGAAAATCATCACATAATAGGCGAAGCACCTTCTCTACCCTCCTGACGACACTACCGTAATTGTCGGGATATGACTGTGTAGAGATATATCATGTTTGGTTAGAGGCTTGAGCGCCGTGCATGGGGAAAATGTTGCTTGGATGGAGCATGAGATGGTGGGAAATTTGCAACCTATGATGCATTTGGTAGCATGTATTCACCTCAACCAGACCGGCCCGGGAAGAAAACGGGTTGTTTGGTTAATTGGGTAGCATCAGATTCTTGCATAGCACGGAGCTTCAAGTACTCCTTGGGTAGGCCTGTTAGAAACGGCCGAATCGACTGTTTCTAGTGAACCAAGCTGAGTCAAGCCACATCTAGCGCACATGGTGGGTCAAGTTGCACAAGAGGAACACATGTGATGCAAGATATTATACATGTTGTAGGTGGTTTTTTCTCCTACCTCCATTAAGCTCCTTCTCTAATCTTCTTTATTTCGTCCCTTCTAATCTACACAACGGTGCTTCGATTTGAGATAAGCTCTACATAAAAAATGCACATCAATGTTATGGTTCTATTCAGGCGATCGGTTCGTAGTTTCGTCGACCATAAATATTCAATTTCGTGTTCATGTTTAGAGATATTTTGGACGAATTTTGTCAAATTCATCGCGCATGGCCGATAGTTTGAAATTTCTTTGACCAGTAACTTCATCTCACGGTATCACACGACTTACGTGTTGCACATTTTGTGTCCCGATGATCGTTGACGAGTAGATCTAACTCTTCCTCATGGACTATACATAAGCATATGTGTGATCTATTTTAGTGACACTCCTTAATCTCCTCAAACTAGCCGTTCCTCTCCCGTGTCCTACTACACTAGCGTCACTGTCGGCATCGTTCCTCTCAGCCTCCTCGCCCACGTGTTGTTACACTAGTGCCACCGCGGCGTCGTTCCTCTCAGCCTCCTCTCCCGCGTCCTACTAGACTCGCACGATCATCGTTCCTCTCTGCCTTCTCTCACACATCTTGCAATGCTGAAGCCACCGTCGATGTTGTTTCTCTCGGCCTCCTCGCTCGCGTCGTACTACACTGGCACCATCGCCAGCGTATTTCCTTTCGGCCTCCTCCTCCACGTCTTCCTAGACTGACGCCGCCATGACGCGTGCACTACATTTCTCCTCCATCGCTTTCTGCTCAGCGCCCTCCTATTCGACACCCCGTATGGACTTTCTATGCGGCGATGACACTAGCAACTAGTTCACCACGCCGCCGATGGGATCGATCTCCCGCGACTCCATGCTCGTCGTGTCAGACGCGGCGCGGCGACCACCATCCATCGCAATTGCCAAGTAAAACTGTTGGGAAACGTAGCATGCAATTTCAAAAAAATTCATACGCTCACGCAAGATCTATCTAGGAGATGTATAGCAACGAGAGGGGGGGAGTGTGTCCACGTACCCTCGTAGACCGAAAGAGGAAGCGTTTGACAATGCGGTTGATGTAGTCGAACTTCTTCTTGAAGGAAATATGCCCTAGAGGCAATAATAAAGTTATTATTTATTTCCTTATATCATGATAAATGTTTATTATTCATGCTAGAATTGTATTAACCGGAAACATAATACATGTGTGAATACATAGATAAATAGAGTGTCACTAGTATGCCTCTACTTGACTAGCTCGTTAATCGAAGATGGTTATGTTTCCTAACCATAAACAAAAGAGTTGTTATTTGATTAACAGGATCACATAATTAGGAGAATGATGTGATTGACATGACCCATTCCATTAGCTTAGCACCCGATCGTTTAGTATGTTGCTATTGCTTTCTTCATGACTTATACATATTCCTATGACTATGAGATTATGCAACTCCCGTTTACCGGAGGAACACTTTGTGTGCTACCAAACGTCACAACATAACTGGGTGATTATAAAGGAGCTCTACAGGTGTCTCCAAAGGTACATGTTGGGTTGGCGTATTTCGAGATTAGTATTTGTCACTCCGATTGTCGGAGAGGTATCTTTGGGCCCTCTCGGTAATGCACATCACATAAGCCTTGCAAGCATTGCAACTAATGAGTTAGTTATGAGATGATGTATTACGAAACAAGTAAAGATACTTGCCGGTAACGAGATTGAACTAGGTATTAAGATACCAACAATCGAATCTCGGGCAAGTAACATACCGATGACAAAGGAAACAACATATGTTGTTATGCGGTCTGACCGATAAAGATCTTCGTAGAATATGTAGGAGCCAATATGGGCATCCAGGTCCCGCTATTGGTTATTGACCGGAGACGTGTCTCGGTCATGTCTACATTGTTCTCGAACCGTAGGGTCCGCACGCTTAAGGTTTCGATGACAGTTATATTATGAGTTTATGAGTTTTGATGTACCGAAGGAGTTCGGAGTCCCAGATGAGATCGGGGACATGACGAGGAGTCTCAAAATGGTCAAGACGTAAAGATCGATATATTGGACGACTATATTCGGACATCAGAAAGGTTCCGAGTGATTCGGGTATTTTTCGGAGTACTAGAGAGTTACGGGAATTCGCCGGGGAGTATATGGGCCTTATTGGGCCATACGGGAATAGAGGAGAGAGGCCAAAAGGAAGGAGGCCTGCGCCCCCCCTCTGGTCCGAATTGGACAAGGGGCGCAGCCCCCTTTTCCTTCTTCCTCTCCCCCTCTTTCCCCTTCTCCTACTCCAACAAGGAAGGAAGGAGTCCTACTCCCGGTGGGAGTAGGACTCCCCTTGGCGCGCCCCCTCCTAGGCCGGCCGCCCCCTCCCCCTTGCTCCTTTATATACGGGGGCAGGGGGCACCTCTAGACACACAAGTTGATCTTCGTGATCGTTCCTTAGCCATGTGCGGTGCCCCCCTCCACCATATTCCACCTCGGTCATATTGTAGCGGTGCTTAGGCGAAGCCCTGCGACGGTAGAACATCAAGACCGTCACCATGCCGTCGTGCTGACGGAACTCCTCCCCAACGCTTTGCCGGATCGGAGCCGGGGATCGTCATCGAGCTGAACGTGTGCCAAGAACTCGGAGGTGCCGGAGTAACGGTGCTTGGATCGGTCGGATCGTGAAGACGTACGACTATATCAACCGCGTTGTCACAACGCTTCCGCTGTCGGTCTACAAGGGTACGTAGATCACACTCTCCCCTCTCGTTGCTATGCATCACCATGATCTTGCGTGTGCGTAGGAAATTTTTTGAAATTACTACGTTCCCCAACACTTCTCGTTCTGACCGATCAAGTACCGAACGAACGGCACCTCCGAGTTCTGCACACATTTAGCTCGATGACATCCCTCGAACTCTTGATCCAGCAAAGTGTCGAGGGAGAGTTCCGTCAGCACGACGGCATGGTGACGGTGATGGTGAAGTGATCCGCGCAGGGCTTCGTCTAAGCACTACGTGAATATAACCGGAGGCGTAAACTATGGAGGGGGGCGCCGCACACGGCTAACAATGTTTGTTGTGTGTTCTAGGCACCCCCTCCCCACATATATATAGGTGGGACGGTGGAGGGGGACCGCCATGGGGCGCCCCAAGTAGGAGGAATCCTACTTGGGGGCCTTGTCCAATTCGCCCCCTTACCATCTTTTCTGGAGAGGGAAGGAAAGGGGAGAGAGGAGGGAAGGAAGGGGGAGGCTGAATTTCTTTCCCTTCCTTCTCTCTTCCCATTTTCCTTTCCCCTTCCTATTCGGGCAGCAAGGGGGGCGCAGCAGCCCATGCTGGCTGCTGTGTTTCCCCTCTTGGCCCAATAGGACCATATAGTTTGCCGGGGGTAGCCCGGAACCCCTTCTGGTGACCCGATACGTGTTAGGAATGTAGTATGCAATTTTAAAAAAAATTCTACGACCACGCAAGATCTATCTAGGAGATGCATAGCAACGAGACAGGGAGATTGTGTCCATGTACCCTCGTAGACCGAAAGCGGAAGCGTTAGGTTAACGCGGTTGATGTACTCAAACGTCTTCACAATCCAACTGATCTAAGTAACGAACGTATTGCATCTCCGTGTTCAGCACACGCTCAGCTCGATGACATCCCTCGAGCTCTTGATCTAGTAGAGGGTCAAGGGAGAGTTTCGACAGAACGACGGCGTGGTGACGGTGATGGTGATGTGATCCGCTCAGGGTTTGACCTAAGCACTATGACAATATGACCGTAGGAGTAAACTATGGAGGGGGGCACCACACACGGCTAAGAGAAATCTTATGTGTCTTTGGGGTGCCCCCCGCCCCCGTATATAAAGGGGGGAGGAGGTGGTCGGCCCAAGGGGGCGCGCCAAGGGGGGAGTCCTACTTGGACTCCTAGTCCAAGTAGGATTTGGCCCCCCTCCTTCCAAGCAATGGAAAGGGGAAAGGGGAAAGGAGGGCGGAGGAGAAGGAAAGAGGGGGGCCGCGCCCCCTCCCCTTGTCCAATTCGGATTGGGCAAGGGGGGCGCGCGCTACCTCCGTGGCCTGCCTCCTCTCCTCCACTATGGCCCATTAGGCCCATTAACTTTCTCGGGGGGTTCCGGTAACCTCCCGGTACTCCGAAAAATCCCCGAACCTTATCGGAACCATTCCGGTGTCCGTTTATAACCTTCCAATATATGAATATTTACCCCTCGACCATTTCAAGACTCCTCGTCATTTTCGTGGTCTTATCCGAGACTCCAAACAAACTTCGGTTACCAAAACACATAACTCATAATACAAATCATCATCGAACGTTAAGCGTGCAGACCCTACGGGTTCGAGAACTATGTAGACATGACCAAGACATATCTCTGGTCAATAACCAATAGCGGAACCTGGATGCTCATATTGGATCCTACATATTCTACGAAGATCTTTATCGGTTAAACCGCATAACAACATACGTTATTCCCTTTGTCATCGGTATGTTACTTTCCCGAGATTCGATCGTCGGTATCCTCATACCTAGGTCAATCTCGTTACCAGCAAGTGTCTTTACTCGTTCCGTAATGCATCATCCCGCAACTAACTCATTAGTCACATTGCTTGCAAGGCTTATAGTGATGTGCATTACCAAGAGGGCCCAGAGATACCTCTCCGATACTCGGAGTGACAAATCCTAATCTCGATCTATGCCAACTCAACAAACACCATCGAAGACACCTGTAGAGCATCTTTATAATCACCCAGTTACGTTGTGAAGTTTGATAGCACACAAGGTGCTCCTCCGGTATTCGGGAGTTGCATAATCTCATAGTCAGAGGAATATGTATAAGTCATGAAGAAAGCAATAGCAATAAAACTAAATGATTATTATCCTAAGCTAACGGATGGGTCTTGTCCATCACATCATTCTCTAATAATGTGATCCCGTTCATCAAATGACAACACATGTCTATGGTCAGTAAACTTAACCATCTTTGATCAACGAGCTAGTCAAGTAGAGGCATACTAAGGACACTCTGTTTGTCTATGTATTCACACATGTACTAAGTTACCTGTTAATACAATTCTAGCATGAATAATAAACATTTATCATGATATAAGGAAATATAAATAAAAACTTTATTATTGCCTCTAGGGCATATTTCCTTCAGTCTCCCACTTGCACCGGAGTCAATAATCTAGATTACATAGTAATGATTCTAACACCCATGGAGTCTTGGTGCTGACCATGTTTTGTTCGTGAGAGAGGCTTAGTCAATGTGTCTGCAACATTCAGATCTGTATGTATCTTGCAAATCTCTATGTCTCCCTCCTTGACTTGATCGCGAATGGATTTGAAGCGTCTCTTGATGTGTTTGGTTCTCTTGTGAAATCTGGATTCCTTCGCCAAGGCAATATCTCCAGTATTGTCACAAAAGATTTTCATTGGACCCGATGCACTAGGTATTACACCCAGATCAGATATGAACTCCTTCATCTAGACTCCTTCATTTGCTGCTTCGGAAGCAGCTATGTACTCCGCTTCACACGTAGATCGTGCCACCACGCTCTGCTTGGAACTGCACCAACTGACAGCTCCACCATTCAACATAAATACATATCCGGTTTGTGACTTAGAGTCATCCGGATCATTGTTAGAGCTTGCATCGACGTAACCATTTATGACAAGCTCTTTGTCACCTCCATAAATGAGAAACATATCCTTAGTCCTTTTCAGGTATTTCAGGATGTTCTTGACCGCTGTCCAGTGACACACTCCTGGATTACTTTGGTACCTCCCTGCTAAACTTATAGCAAGGCACACATCAGGTCTGGTACACAGCATTGCATACATGATAGAACCTATGGCTAAGGCATAGGGAATGACTTTCATTTTCTCTCTATCTTCTGAAGTGGTCGGGCATTGAGTCGACTCAATTTCACACCTTATAACACAGGCAAGAACCCTTTCTTTACCTGATCCATTTTGAACTTTTTCAAAACTTAATCATGGTATGTGCTTTGTGAAAGTCCAATTTAGCGTCTTGATCTATCTCTACAGATCTTGATGCCCAATATATAAGCAGCTTCACCGAGGTCTTCCATTGAAAAATTCTTATTCAAGTATCCTTTTATGCTATCCAGAAATTCTGTATTATTTCCAATCAACAATATGTCATCCACATATAATATTAGAAATGCCACATAGTTCCCACTCACTTTCTTGTAAATACAGACTTCTCCAAAAGTATGTATAAAACCATATGCTTTGATCACACTATCAAAGCGTATATTCCAACTCCGAGAGAATTGCACCCGTCCATAAATGGATCGTTGGAGCTTGCACACTTTGTTAGCACCTTTAGGATCGACAAAACCTTGTGGTTGCATCATATACAACTCTTCTTTAAGATATCCATTAAGGAATGCAGTTTGGACATCCATTTGCCGAATTTCATAATCATAAAATGCGGCAATTGCTAACATGATTCAGATAGACTTAAGCACCGCTACGGGTGAGAAGGTCTCATTGTAGTCAACTCCCTGAACTTGTCAAAAACCTTTCGCAACAAGTCGAGCTTTGTAGACAGTAACATTACCGTCAGCGTCAGTCTTCTTATTAAAGATCCATTTATTTTCTATGGCTTGCCGATCATTGGGCAAGTCAACCAAAGTCCACACTTTGTTCTCATACATGGATTCCATCTCAGATTTCATGGCCTCAAGCCATTTTGCAGAATCTGGGCTCATCATCGCTTCCTCATAGTTCGTAGGTTTGTCATGGTCTAGTAACATGACCTCCAGAATAGGATTACCATACCACTCTGGTGCGGATCATACTCTGGTTAGCCTACGAGGTTCGGTAGTAACTTGATCTGAAGTTTCATGATCATCATCATTAGCTTCCTCACTAATTGGAGTAGGAATCACTGGAACTGTTTTTTGTGATGAACTACTTTCCAATTCGGGAGAAGGTACAATTACCTCATGAAGTTCTACTTTCCTCCCACTCACTTCTTTCAAGAGAAACTCCTTCTCTAGAAAGGATCCATTCTTAGCAACGAATATCTTGCCTTCGGATATGTGATAGAAGGTGTACCCAACAGTCTCTTTTTGGTATCCTATGAAGACACATTTCTCCAATTTGGGTTCGAGCTTATCAGGTTGAAGCTTTTTCACATAAGCATCGCATCCCCAAACTTTAAGAAATGACAGTTAGGTTTCTTGCCAAACCACAGTTCATATGGTGTCGTCTCAATGGATTTAGATGGTGCCCTATTTAATGTGAATGCAGCCGTCTCTAAAGCATAACCCCAAAACAATGGCGGTAAATCGGTAAGAGACATCATAGATCGCACCATATCTAATAAAGTACTATTACGACGTTCGGACACACCATTACGCTGTGGTGTTCCAGGTGGCGTGAGTTACGAAATTATTCCACATTGTTTCAAATGAAGACCAAACTCATAACTCAAATATTCACCTCCATGATCAGATCATAGAAACTTTGTTTTCTTGTTACGATGATTTTCCACTTCATTCTGAAATTCTTTGAACTTTTCAAATGTTTCAGACTTATGTTTCATTAAATAGATATAACCATATTTGCTCAAATCATCTGTGACGGTTAGAAAATAATGATACCTGCCGCGAGCCTCAACACTCATTGGACCGCATACAACAGTATGTATTATTTCCAGTAACTCAGTTGCTCGCTCCATTGTTCCGGAGAACGGAGTCTTAGTCATCTAATCCATGAGGCTTGGTTCGCAAGCATCAAGCGATTCATAATCAAGTGATTCCAAAAGCCCATCAGCTTGGAGTTTCTTCATGCGCTTTACACCAATATGACCTAAACTGTAGTGCCACAAATAAGTCGCACTATCATTATTAACTTTGAATCTTTTGGCTTCAATATTATGAATCTGTGTATCACTACAGTCAAGATTCAACAAAAATAGACCACTCATCAAGGGTGTGTGACCATAAAAGATATTACCCATATAAATAGAACAACCATTATTCTCTGATTTAAATGAATAACCGTCTCGCATCAAACAAGATCGAGATATAATGTTCATGCTCAATGCTGATACGTCTCCGTCGTATCTATAATTTTTGATTGTTTCATGCCAATATTATACAAGTTTTACATACTTTTGGCAACTTTTTATATGATTTATTAGACTAACCTATTGATGCAGTGCCCAGTGCCAGTTCCTATCTTTTGCATGTTTTTTGTATCGCAGAATATCCATATCAAACGAACTCCAAATGCAATAAAATTTTATGGAGAATTATTTTGGAATATTCATGATTTTGGGGAGTTGGAATCACCGCAAACGGAGTCCCGTGGTGGGCACAACCCACCAAGATCCGACCCTTGAGCCAGGCGCGTGGTGGTGGGTTGTGCCCACCTCGTACGTCAGCTGGGGCTCTACTTCGGGCGCAAGGAATCTTATATCCAAAAAAACCATGTTAAAATCTGAGCACAATCAGAGTTACGGATCTTCGGAAATATAAGAAATGGTTTTCGGCCAGATCTGGGAGCGCAAAACAGAAGAGAACGGAAAGGGAGATCCAATCTCGGAGGGGCTCCCGCCCCTCCGCGGCCATGGAGACCAAGGACCAGAGAGGGAACTCTCCTCCCATCTAGGGGGAGGCCAAGGAAGAATAAGAAGGAGGGGGGCTCTCGCCCCCTCGCTTCCGGTGGCGCCGGAGTGCCGTCGGGGCAATGATCGGGACAACGACCTACATCAACAATCTTGCTACCGTCAACACCAACTCTCTCACCCTCTATGCAGTGGTGTAATACCTCTTCCCCCCATTGTAATCTCTATTTAAACATGGTGCTCAACCCCATATATTATTTCCCAATGATCTATGGTTATCCTATGATGTTTGAGTAGATCTGTTTTGTCCTGTGGGTTAATCATGATCTTGGTTGGTATGATTGTATATTTTATTTATGGTGATGTCCTGCCGTGCCCTCCGTTCTCGCGCAAACTGGAGGGGGCCCCCACCGTAGTGTGTTGCAATATGTTCATGGTTTGCTTACGGTGGTTTGCAAGAGTGACAGAAACTTAAACTCGAGTAGGTGGGGTATGATGTATGGGAATAAAGAGGACTTGATACTTAATGCCATGGTCAGGTTTCATGACCTTAATGATCTTTACTAGTTGTGGATGCTTGCTAGAGTTCCAATCATAAGTGCATATGATTCAAGTAGATAAAGTATGTTAGCTCATGCCTCTCCCTCATATAAAGTTTCAAGAATAATTACCGGTACTTGTTATCGATTGCCTAGGGACAAATAACTTTCTTGTTGACACAAACCCTTTTACTAAACACCTAACTTTTATTATCTTGCAAAGTACTTCTAGTTTTACTGTTGCAAAGTAGTTCTAGCATCACACCTACAAAATAGTTTCATACCTGTTTCCGATAAAGCAAACATCAAGTGTGTGTAGAGTTGTGTCGGTGGTTGATAGAACTTGAGGGGATATTTGTTTTGCCTTTAGCTCCTTGTTGGGTTCGACACTCTTATTTATCAAAGAAGGGTACAAATGACCCCCTATACTTGTGGGTTATCAAGACCTTTTTCTGGCGCCGTTGCCGGGGAGCAATAGCGTGGGGTGAATATGCTCGTGTGTGCTTGTTTGCTTTATCACTAAGTAGTTTCTATTTCCTGTTCTAAGTTGTTCTCTATCTTTAGTTATGGATATGGAACATGAAACACCAAAAAATTAGTGGTACTTGCTGATACGTCTCCAACATATCTATAATTTTTGATTGTTCCATGCTATACTATATCCTGTTTTGGACATTTTGGGCTTTATTATACATTTTTATATTATTTTTGGGACTAACCTATTAACCGGAGGCCCAGCCCAGAATTGCTGTTTTTTTGCCTATTTTAGGTTTTCACGGAAAAAGAATATCAAACGGAGTCCAAACGGAATGAAACCTTCGGGGACGTGATTTTTGGAACGAACATGATCCAGAGGACTTGGACCCTACGTCAAGCAATCAACCAGGAAGGCATGAGGTAGGGGGGCACGCCTACCCACCCCCAGGCACACCCTTAACCCTCGTGGGGCCCACGTTGCTCCACTGACGTACTCCTTCCTCCTATATATACCTACGTACCCCCAAACTACCAAAAATGGAGCCAAAACCCTAATTCCACCGCCGTAACTTTTTGTATCCACGAGATCCCATCTTGGGGCCTTTTCCGGAGCTCCGCCGGAGGGGGCATCGATCACGGAGGGCTTCTACATCAACACCATAGCCCCTCCGATGAAGTGTGAGTAGTTTACTTCAGACCTACGGGTCCATAGTTATTAGCCAGATGGCTTCTTCTCTCTTTTTGGATCTCAATACAAAGTTCTCCCCCTCTCTTATGGAGATCTATTCGATGTAATCTTCTTTTGCGGTGTGTTTGTTGAGATCGATGAATTGTGGGTTTATGATCAAGTTTATCTATGAACAATATTTGAATTTTCTCTGAATTCTTTTATGTATGATTGGTTACCTTTGCAAGTCTCTTCGAATTATCAGTTTGGTTTGGCCTACTAGATTGATCTTTGTTGCAATGGGAGAAGTGCTTAGCTTTGGGTTCAATCTTGCGGTGTCCTTTCCCAGGGACAGTAAGGGCAGCAAGGCATGTATTGTATTGTTGCCATCAAGGATAACAAGATGGGGTTTATATCATATTGCATGAGTTTATCCCTCTACATCATGTCATCTTGCTTAAAGTGTTACTCTGTTCTCTTGAACTTAATACTCTAGATGCATGCTGGATAGCGGTCGATGTGTGGAGTAATAGTAGTAGATGCAGGCAGGAGTCGGTCTACTTGTCTTGGACGTGATGCCTATATACATGATCATACCTAGATATTCTCATAACTATGCTCAATTCTGTCAATTGCTCAAAGGTAATTTGTTCGCCCACCGTAATACTTATGCTCTCGAGAGAAGCCTCTAGTGAAACCTATGGCCCCCGGGTCTATTTTCCATCATATTAATCTTCCAATACTTAGTTATTTCCTTTTCCTTTATTTTACTTGCATCTTTATTTCTCTTTATCATAAAAATACCAAAAATATCATCTTATCATATCTATTAGATCTCACTCTCGTAGGTGACCGTGAAGGGATTGACAACCCCTTTATCTTGTTGGTTGCGAGGAGTTTATTTGTTTGTGTAGGCGCGAGGGACTCGTGCGTGGCCTCCTACTGGATTGATACCTTGGTTCTCAAAAACTGAGGGAAATACTTATGGTGCTCTGCTGCATCACCCTTTCCTCTTCAAGGGAAAACCAACGCAGTGCTCAAGAGGTAGCAAGAAGGATTTCTGGCGCCGTTGCTGGGGAGTCTACGCAAAAGTCAACATACCAAGTACCCATCACAAACCCTTATCTCCCGCATTAGATTATTTGCCATTGGCCTCTCGTTTTCCTCTCCCCCACTTCACCCTTGCCGTTTTATTCGCCTTCTCTGTTCATCCTCCCTCTCTTTCTCTATTCGCCTCTTTTTGCCTGTTTCTTGTTTGCTTGTGTGTTGGTTTGCTTGCTTGTCATCATGGCTAGTCCCCTATCTTCTCCGTTGTCTCCCAAAAATGAATTTCTTAATTTTAAGCAAAAGGAAGTATAAAACCTAAATGATGCTTGGTATAGAATTTGCAATGCTCAAAATAGATCTACCAGGAAGCAATCTACTTGTATTCTTCTTTGCAATTTTTATGTAGGTGCTATTCCTTGGCACAGATATGTCCTTGATATCATTACCGAAGGGAACTTCTTGGGTAGCCACACTTTTGATTCCTATAATGCTATGATAGATTTGTTTGGCTCACCCCCTCTATTGGTTAATGGAACTATGTTAACTTTGGAGCATGTAATGCAAAAACTTGAAATTATTGAAAATAAAGTTTCTACCATAGAGTTAATTGAAAATTTCGATAAAAATATCCATAACCAAATTACTCAATATGGATCTAAAGTAGGAGTCACTTTGAAAAATATTAAGGAGAAGGAACCCATAGTTAATGAAAGAATAAACCATGATTCCACTAGAATCGATAAACTTGAGGGTATCATTACCAACTTGGGAACCACTTTTTCTTCCGTAAAGAATACCCCAAGTCCTCCAACTAAAATTGCCAAGCTTATGTATGTTCCTAAAAATAAGGGTGAATCCTCTAGCAAAGAAACTGCGGATCTCAAATCTATAAGTATTCATCCTAATCTTTTTACTATCATTAAGGAACCATTTTCTACTAATGATTTTTCGATTTTGTGCCTAGAAGTTTGATTATTGATAAAAGGAAATAAACTCCTAAAGGTTATAGCTGTCTCATTAAAGAATTACCAACTAAAGATACCTAGATCTATCTTCGCTTTTATGCCTAGCTAGGGGCGTTAAACGATAGTGCTTGTTGGGAGGCAACCCAATTTTATTTTTATTCCTTGCATTTTGCTCCTGTTTACTAACAAATAATTTGTCTAGACTCTGTTTTCGTTGTGTTTTTTGTGTTTAATTAGTGTTTGTGCCAAGTAGAACCGTTTGGAAGACTTGGGAAAAATCTTTTTAATCTTGCTGCAAAAAACAGAAACTTTAGCGCTCACGAGAACTGCTGCCATTTTTATTCGGAAAGTGATATTTAGTTAATTATTTTTGCAGATGATTAATAGATAAATTCCTCACGTCCATCAATTTATTTTAGAATATTTGGGGTTCCAGATCTTGCGCTAGCTACAGATTACTACAGACTGTTCTGTTTTTGACAGATTCTGTTTTCCGTGTGTTGTTTGCTTATTTTGATGAATCTATGGCTAGTAAAATAGTTTATAAACCATAGAGAAGTTGGAATACAGTAGGTTTAACACCAATATAAATAAAGAATGAGTACATTACAGTACCTTGAAGTGATGTTTTCTTTTCTTTCGCTAACGGAGCTCACGAGATTTTCTACTTTAAGCTTTGTGTTGTGAAGTTTTCAAGTTTTGGGTAAAGATTTGATGGATTATGGAACAAGGAGTGGCATGAGCCTAAGCTTGGGGATGCCCATGGCACCCCCAAGATAATATAAGGACACCTAAAAGCCAAAGCTTGGGTATGCCCTGGAAGGCATCCCCTCTTTCGTCTACTTCTATCGGTAACTTTACTTGGAGCTATATTTTTATTTACCACATGATATGTGTTTTGCTTGGAGCGTCTTGTATTATTTGAGTCTTTATTTATTAGTCTTCCACAATAATCCTTGCTTAACACTCCTTTTTGAGAGAGACACACATGATTCGAATTTTTTTAGAATACTCTATGTGCTTCACTTATATCTTTTGAGTTATATAGTTTTTGCTCTAGTGCTTCGCTTATATCCTTTAGAGCACGATGGTGGATTTGTTTTATAGAAACTTTTTGTTATCTCATGCTTCACTTAGATTATTTTGAGAGTCCTACAAAACAGCATGGTAAATTGCTTTAATTATGTTAGGCATTCAAGATTAATAATAAAATTTTCTTATGAGTGTGTTGAATACTATGAGAAGTTTCATACTTGATAATTGTTTTGAGATATGGAGATGGTGATATTTGAGTCGTGCTAGTTCAGTAGTTGTGAATTTGAGAAATGCTTGTGTTGAAGTTTGTGATTCCCGTAGCATGCACGTATGGTGAACCATTATGTTAAGAAGTCGGAGCATGATGCATTTATTGATTGTCCTCCTTATGAGTGGCGGTCGGGGACGAGCGATGGTCTTTTCATACCAATATATCCCCCTAGGAGCATGCGCGTAGTACTTTGTTTTTATAACTAATAGAGTTTTGCAATAAGTATGTGAGTTCTTTATGACTAATGTTGAGTCCATGGATTATACGCACTCTCACCCTTCCACCATTGCTAGCCTCTCTAATACCGCGCACCTTTCACCGGTATCATACACCCACCATATACCTTCCTCAAAACAGCCACCATACCTACCGATCATGGCATTTCCATAGCCATTTCGAGATATATTGCCATGCAACTTTCCACCGTTTCGTTTACTATGACATGCTCCATCATTGTCATATTGCTTCGCATGATCATGTAGTTGACATTTTAGTTGTCGCAAAGCCACCGTTCATAATTCTTTCATATAAGTCACTCATGCATCATTGCTATCCCGGTATACCGCCGGAGGCATTCATATAGAGTCATACTTTGTTCTAGTATCGAGTTGTAATCATTGAGTTGTAAATAAATAGAAGTGTGATGATCATCATTCATAGAGTATTGTCCCAATAATAATAAAAAGAGAAAGGCCAAAAAAGGCCCAAAAAAGAATAAATAAATAAATAAATAAAAAGGGGCAATACTACTATCCTTTTTCCACACTTATGCTTCAAAGTAGCACCATGATCTTCATGATAGAGAGTCTCCTATGCTATCAATTTCATATACTCGTGGGAATTTTTCATTATAGAACTTGGCTTGTATATTCCAACGACGGGCTTCCTCAAAATGCCCTAGGTCTTCGTGAGCAAGCAAGTTGGATGCACACCCACTTAGTTCTTTTTTGAGCTTTCGTATACTTATAGCTCTAGTGCATCCGTTGCATGGCAATCCCTACTCACTCACATTGATATCTATTAATGGGCATCTCCATAGCCCGTTGATACAGCTAGTTGATGTGAGATTATATTCTCCCTTTTTGTCTTCTCCACAACCACCATTCTATTCCACATATAGTGCTATGTCCATGGCTCATGCTCATGTATTGCGTGAAGATTGAAAAAGTTTGAGAACACCAAAAGTATGAAACAACTGCTTGGCTTGTCATCGGGGTTGTGCATGATTTAAATACTTTGTGTGGTGAAGATGGAGCAATCTAGACTATATGATTTTGTAGGGATAACTTTCTTTGGCCATGTTATTTTGAAGAGAAATAACTGCTTAGTTAGTATGCTTGAAGTATTATTATTTCTATGTCAATATTGAACTTTTGTCTTGAATCTTTCAGATCTGAATATTCATACCACAATTAAGAGAATTACATTGAAATTATGCCAAGTAGCATTCCACATCAAAAATTCTGTTTTTATCATTTACCTACTCGAGGATGAGCAGGAATTAAGCTTGGGGATGCTTGATACGTCTCCAACGTATCTATAATTTTTCATTGTTCCATGCTATATTATATCTTGTTTTGGACATTATTGGGTTTTATTATACACTTATATATTATTTTTGGGACTAACCTATTAATCGGATGCCCAGCCCAGAATTGTTGTTTTTTTTGCCTATTTTAGGGTTTCACAGAAAAAGAATATCAAATGGAGTCCAAACGGAATGAAACCTTCGGGAACATGATTTTCGGAACAAACATGATCCAGGGGACTTGGACCCTACGTCAAGCAATCAACCAGGAAGGCACGAGGTAGGGGGGCGCGCCTACCCCCCCAAGCGTGCCCTCCACCCTCGTGGGGCCCATGTTGCTCCACCGACGTACTCCTTCCTCCTATATATACCTATGTACCCCCAAACTACCAGAAACACAGCCAAAACCCTAATTCCACCGCCGTAACTTTCTGTATCCACGAGATCCCATCTTGGGGCCTTTTTCGGAGCTCCGGCGGAGGGGGCATCGATCACGGAGGGCTTCTACATCAACACCATAACCCCTCCGATGAAGTGTGAGTAGTTTACTTCAGACCTATGGGTCCATAGTTATTAGCTAGATGGCTTCTTCTCTCTTTTTGGATCTCAATACAAAGTTCTCCCCCTCTCTTGTGGAGATCTATTCGATGTAATCTTCTTTTGTGGTGTGTTTGTTGAGATCGATGAATTGTGGGTTTATGATCAAGTTTATATATGAACAATATTTGAATCTTCTCTGAATTCTTTTATGTATGATTGGTTTGGCCTACTAGATTGATCTTTCTTGCAATGGGAGAAGTGCTTAGCTTTGGGTTCAATCTTGTGGTGTCCTTTCCCAGTGACAGTAAGGGCAGCAAGGCACGTATTGTATTGTTGCCATCGAGGATAACAAGATGGGGTTTATATCATATTGCATGAGTTTATCCCTCTACATCATGTCATCTTGCTTAAAGCATTACTCTGTTCTCTTGAACTTAATACTCTAGATGCATGCTGGATAGCAGTCGACGTGTGGAGTAATAGTAGTAGATGCAGGCAGGAGTCGGTCTACTTGTCTTGGACGTGATGCCTATATACATGATCATACCTAGATATTCTCATAACTATGCTCATTTCTGTCAATTGCTCAATTGTAATTTGTTCACCCACCGTAATACTTATGCTCTCGAGAGAATCCTCTAGTGAAACCTATGGCCCCCGGGTCTATTTTCCATCATATTAATCTTCCAATACTTAGTTATTTCCTTTACCATTTATTTTACTTGCATCATAAAAATACCAAAAATATTATCTTATCATATCTATCAGATCTCACTCTCGTAGGTGACCGTGAAGGGATTGGCAACCCCTTTATCGTGTTGGTTGCGAGGAGTTTATTTGTTTGTGTAGGTGCGAGGGACTCATGCGTGGCCTCCTACTGGATTGATACCTTGGTTCTCAAAAACTGAGGGAAATACTTACGTTGCTCTACTGCATCACCCTTTCCTCTTCAAGGGAAAACCAGCGCAGTGCTCAAGAGGTAGCACTTGCTACTCATGGAGATGGGGAACCTCCTAAAACCCTCGATGCTCGTTATGTGAAAAATATTATGCGCTATTTTGATAATCTTGAGAAAACCCCATTTAACTTGATAATGGGAGTAATGTTGGATCAAGGCGAATATTTTAGGGATTATCGCTTGACTCAAAAGGGAAATCTTTTATGGGGTCAAATTGAAATGTTGCAATTGTATGCTTGGAATCTATGCGTGAGATATGATTATACTTGTTGCTCTAAGATTGAGGTTCCACACCTTCCCTATTCATGCGAATTTAATGATAATGAAACCTTGGCTTCTTATGCTAGAGGTATATATGACTATTATGATGTGGAATGAATAGAAGAGTTTGTTGCTTTTAAGGGTGCTTATGAAATTGAATCTTTGTTTGAAAAGTTTGAAGATTTTGATGATTTAGTTTATAGACCTAAAATTCTTGCTATCCTTAAATATTGCTATGATAATTATAAATATAATTATGATATTTATGTATTTATTGAGAATAACCCTGCTGTCTAAGAAAAGATTAATATTTTGCAGGAGTCTATGGAAGAAGAAATTGATGAAACCGTGAGCTCATTGGATGAAAAAGATGATGAGGAGAGCGAACAACAAACGGAGGAAGAGCGGATTAGCTACCCATTCCCACCTTCTAATGAGAGTAACTCTTCAACTCATACATCTTTAATGCCCCTTCGTTCTTACCGAAGGATGAATGCTATGATAATTGCTATGATCCTGTCGATTCTTTTGAAATATCC
This sequence comes from Triticum dicoccoides, assembly GCF_002162155.2. Lineage (NCBI taxonomy): Eukaryota > Viridiplantae > Streptophyta > Magnoliopsida > Poales > Poaceae > Triticum > Triticum dicoccoides. The sequence goes on from NC_041388.1 coordinate 604,542,634, forward strand.
CTTTTTATGAACTTGATGATTGCTATGTTTGTGGCCAAGATGAAAATGTGAATGATGCTTATGGAGATGAACTTGATATTGTTCCTTATGTTAAACATGAAATTGTTGCTATTGCACCCACACATGATAGTCCTATTATCTTTTTGAATCCTCCCAACTACACTATATCAGAGAAGTTTGCTCTTGTTAAGGATTATATTGATGGGTTTCCTTTTACCGTTGCACATGATGATTTTGATGAATATAATATGCATGTGCTTGCTACTCCTACTTGCAATTATTATGAGAGAGGAACTACATCTCCGCCTCTATGTTTCCAACATGATAGAATTGCAAGAAATTGCTTATACTATGCATTGGCCTTTACTTGATGTGCATGAATTGTTCTTGTTGATACGTCTCCAATGTATCTATAATTTTTTATTGTTCCATGCTATTATATTATCTATTTTGGATGTTATTGGGCTTATTTTTACACTTCTATATTATTTTTGGGACTAACCTATTAACCGGAGGCCCAACCCAAATTGCTATTTTCTTGCCTATTTTAGGGTTTCGATGAAAAGGAATAAAAAACGGAGTCCAAACGGAATGAAACCTTTGTCAGGACCCCGACTCAATGCCACATTGATCTAGCATGTAACACCTCATATCACTTTGCGGCCTCACGCACGGTATTCCCACGGGTGTCGCCTTACCTTTGCCCGGGACCGTTTGCGCCTTTTGGCACACGTATATGACAGTGTCGCTAGCATCCATATGATAAGGAGCCCGGGCTGACATGGCTAGTCGTAAACCCAAAGTGGCACAGACTTACAGGGACAGGCATCCATGACCCAGCATCGAACGTGTCGGTCATCAGCGAGTGAATCCAGGCTGTAGCACTGGGCTAGCAGGACTCCGGTGAACCGGGCTGTAGCGGGCTAACAGGACTCCGGTATTCATCGCGTGACATTTCCCCGAAGGGACAGACACAGGAACAAAGAAGGACACATGCCGGCCAACCTAAGTGTTCCGGAGCAGTAGCAAGCTACCATGGCTCGGTGGAAACACTAGGAGACATTTCCCGATAAGAGAGGCTACTAAAGATAAACAACTAGATAGTCAGATCCCACACATACCAAGCATTTCAATAACATACACACAATATGCTCGATATGTGCAAACACAACATGGCATCACAACATGACTCTACGACTCAAGTAATTTATTCAATAGGCTCCGAGGAGCGAGATATTACAAACAGGGGTCTCATGACCCAACATTCAGAGCATACAAATCAAAGCACAAGCGGAAGCTATCATGTCTGGGTACAGACATCTATAAATGAAAAAGGCTGAGAAGCCTGACTATCTATCAGATCCTGCCGAGGGCACAAGATCGTAGCTGAGGTAACAAGCTAAACGTCGAAGTCCACGTGGAACTACTAGTGAGACTGAAGTCTCTCTGCAAAAACATAAAATAGGCAAACGTGAGTACAAATGTACCCAGCAAGACTTACATCAGAACTAACTACATATGCATCATTTTCAACAAGGGGGTGGTGGGGTTTAACTGCAGCAAGCCAGCTTTGACTCGGTGGCTATCCTAAACTACGACTGCAAGCGACTCTTTTGAGGTGGCGCACACGAGTCCACATATTCACCATATCAATACACCACTATGGATCCGCTCCCGTCTCCCTACGAGAACGCCATCCATAGCACTCACGCTTATCTTGCGCATTTTAAAGTATCCACTTTCACTTGTCTATGAACTGATATAAGCAATCCAGAAGTCCTTTTCCGCGGACACGGCTATTCGAATAGATGATGTTAACCCTGCAGGGGTGTACTTCTTCATACATGTTTCCACCACTTAGCGTCTGCACACGACATGTGCTCGGCAGACTTCAAGCGAAAGCCGACGTGGGTGTAGACCACGACCTACCTAAACACTCAAGTCTCTAGTCCAGGTTTATTGCCTATTCGGGTTCCATCCATGAGGAGATCCGGCCGGAGTTTCGCTCACAGCCCCAAACGATGTGAACAGGGTTCCCGAGATACCAAACGGGCATCCGGTACACCGTGCCACGTACCTACCGCATCATAGCCCACCCCTACGGTCAGCGCTGTCCACGGCCTCCAGTAAGCTACAAACACCAGAAACTACTTGCAACTCCTGGACAGAGGACTAGGGTGAATAAGAAGTCGAGCGGGGTCATATTTCAGGGCCCAATGTATGGTAGTAGCTGAATCATGGATCACAAACACAGAACTCAGTTCCTAAGGACGGCTTCAATGAGACAACCCACCATGTACTCCTACATGGCCTCTCACCGCTACCTTTACCAAATCGTGTTCACACACTTAGCTCACACACAGTAGGACATGTTCACATGCCTCTGATTCATCCCCGATGAATCAGACCTGACTCAACTCTAAGCAGTAGCAGGCATGACAAACAAACATGAATGAGTAGGCACAACAGGGCTCAAACAACTCCTACTCATGCTAGTGGGTTTCATCTATTTACTGTGGCAATGACAGGTCATGCAAAGGATAAAGGGGTTCAGCTACCGCAGCAAGTAACAGATAAATCGGTGTTGTCCTAATGCATTAAAAGAGAGCAGGAGCGAGAGAGTAGGATTGTATCGGAATGAACAAGGGGGTTTTGCTTGCCTGGCACTTCTGAAGATAACATTGAGTCTTCATCAGTGTCAACGATCACATCATCGGTATCACGTCTATCGAGAGGGGACAAATACCGGCAACACAGAAGGGAACACAATCAATGCAATGCACAATATGATGCATGATCATGACATGGCAATATGAATGTGTTTTGGGCTAATGCAACTAGCAACAGATTAAATGAAGTTGGTTTGAATCCAAGATTCAAATTCAAACTCCATATGTGGATATTTAAATGCCCTTTATATGATTTGTGCTAAACAGCAGCTATAAGTTGTTCTAACATGCATGAAAATGGTACAGATGGATTCCTTGAATTTTTCTGATAATTTTTCATATATAATTTATTTAATTTGGAGTTACGGTTGAATTTCTATGATTTTTAGAAGTTTTAGCTATTTTCTGGAATTTCCTGAATTATAATAAATCCAGAAAATGATTTATTGCGTCAGCACTAGGTCATGTTGATGTCAGCAGGTCAACTAGGCGGGTCCAGGTCAAACCTGACCAGTGGGGTCCACTGGTCAGTGACTGGGGCTGGATAGTGCCAATGACAGGTGGGGCCGGGTCAACAGACACGACAGCACGGTCAAAGCTGACGTGTGGGCCCATGGTGGTTAGGTTAACACTTAACAGAAAATAATGAAAATTAACTAAGGGCGTGGGGCCCATACGTCAGTGGCTCTGGGGAGGGTTAGTTGGGTCATTAGTGGTTAACTAGACCGGGGTTAGGCCGACGGCTCGTCGCCGGCGAGGTCAGTGGCGGCGGAGCGCGTCGGGTTTCGCCCACAGGCGACCATTTGGACGGCGGATTGGTCCTACGCGTAGCTGGGGGTCGCGCGCGTCTGGTAGTGCAAGTGGGAGGAGCTGGGGTGGAGCGGGCTCGCCGGAGTCGAGCTCGTGGCGGCGGCCGGAATTCGGGCAACGGCGGGTTCGGCGCTATGGTGCATGGGAGGAGGGGTTGGTGGGCGCTACGGGCTCGTGGAGACGTTCTGAGCACGATGGTGCACTCAGGTGGGAGCTCCAGTGGCTCTGGCCACGACGGCGACGAGGCACGGCAGCGGCGAGCTTCGGCCGTGGTGGAAGAAGGAGCTAGGGAACGAAATCAGGTGCGGGGAGTGAGAGGAAGAGAAGAGGAGCTCACGGGGAGTTCGTCGGCGGTCTCGGGGAGCTCGGGGAGGCGTCGGAGGCGGCGAATCGACAGCGGCGGTCCTCGGTGGCCGAGGAGGGGAAAAGCGTCGGGACGGCGCTTCGGGGCTTCTCCAGTCGCGTGAGCCGACGGGGAGGTCGAGGGAGGCACTGCGGAGCTCAGGAGCACGTCGGGGAGGAGAAGGGGTGGTGGTGGCTATGGGTACGGCGACGATGACGGCGAGCTCCGCTCGGTGGTGTGCGCTAGAGGGAAGCAGAGGAGGGAATGGGGTCCAGGGGGAGAGAGGAGAGGTGCAGGGGGCGAGGGGGAGT
>NC_041388.1:604547151-604580935 GCF_002162155.2 Triticum dicoccoides
GAGCTCCGCTCGGTGGTGTGCGCGAGAGGGAAGCAGAGGAGGGAATGGGGTCCAGGGGGAGAGAGGAGAGGTGCAGGGGGCGAGGGGGAGTGCGTGGCGTCTCCGGGCGTCGAGGAGGGAGGCAACCAGGCAGGAGGTGGCCAGGGGGGAAGCAGGAGGTGGCCGAGGCCTCTCGGGCGCGCGCCACGCCTCGCCTCTGTTCGTCCTCCTGGCAGAGGAGGAAGAGGACAAGGGGGAGGAGGTGGGCTGGGCCGGCCAGATGGAGCTGGGTCAGGCTCTGGTGGGCTGCACGGTAAGGCCAGGTAACCTCCTTCTCTCTCTCTCTCTTTCTAATTATCTCAGTTTTCTATTATTCTGTAAATTTAGGGCTTTATTAAAAATACTCAGACACTTTCAAAAATCATGAAACTAATCATGGCTACTGTTTAGAATATATCCAACAGTAAACATTTTAGTTTATGATTATTTGAGCATTTGAAATATTTAATAGCATTTAAATGCCCCAATGAAAATACTATATGATTTAATTCAGTGACCAAATATGTCCTGCAAAAATATAAACCATTTTTGGTAGATGCTTCCACCTCAAACCAGAAATGTTGAACATTTTTAGAGGACATTTTGAGTTCAATGAAAAAGGTTTTATTTTGACCCTAGTTGAATTCATTTGGTGCTAGGGCTTAGTCAATCCCCATCTCAGGTTTAAATGAAATTTAAACATGATGTAACACTCTAATACATGCACTAGGCATTGTCAGAACTAGGGATGTGACAACTCACCCCCACTAAACAAGAATCTCGTCTCGAGATTCAAGCGTAGGGTAAGGTGAAGGGTAAACGCAACTAGTACAATCTTCACGATCCAGGGTGCACTTCAGTTGAACGTTGATTCATTCACCATCATTGTCTTGATGTCTTGCTCTGAGAAATCCTGCCAACATGACATGGAGGGAAGAAGGAGACTCTAGAAGGGTCGATCTTCTTGAAGATCGAACAACTCACGGAATGAGACATAGGACCATCTCTCGGGTTGAGACACGAGATACACATCAAGAGGGGTGGAAAGAAACGGATGACGAAGGTTCACTAGGTGGACAACAATTCCACACTTAAGAAGGTGGTAATCGGTTGTCAACATAGCGAGGAGTTGAGTTGCCATGATACCACAACGATACACCTTAGGGAAGGTGACTCGTAGAGATATCCCCTTAAGTGGCAAAAAGAATTACTTTTGATTCAGAGATCATTGAAACTCTTTAAACCAGCCTAAGGCAATTCTCGAGCGATCGTTTGGAGGGGGTCGGTAGAATGGCATACTCGGACTTGGATGATGTGGATTACCTTGTTGAAGACAACGTAATGGATGAATTTGCTTATCACCGGAAATGGAAGAGATCCATGGTAGAATGGCACATTGGCGGTGCAAGCTAGGAACAAAATGCAAATGCTAGGAATGATTCTGGTAACTGGGGAAGAACCCAACAATAGGGAGTGAATTCACTGTTTGAAGAGGTCATAGCATTGCCGAGGAAACTGAGAGCAAACCCAGTTAGTGCCGATGATAACACCTAGCGCTTGTGCGTGCTCTCAAGAACTTGAGCATTTCCATATTCATCAAGGTTTTACCAACATCCGTGTCAAGGATCCTGGCAACACAACATACCACCATGATGAACAACGATGGATGATGCAGATGCATAGGAAGATAACATCAACTCAGATTTCATCCTAGCGAGGCCAAGGAAACAAAATCTGGATGATTGACCGAGAGACATTTAGCACTCCGCTTCTAATGTTCTCCTTGATGTGCTAGTGTAATCCAATCATTGAAATGGTTTGGTAACTAGACATCAAGTAAAAGGTCGGACTTCGGGAGCAATAGAATCCATAAGGAACAGTTACGGAGGTAAATCCTACGAAATCCTTATGGGGAGGTGGCCAACTTCCTCAATCAAGATATTATAATAACAGGTCTTCCGGCTGGGTGTGTTGGCCACGACATCCACTTTACCGGTTTTCGAGGGACCGATATTATAATTCTTGGGAAATATTCCAACCATCATATCTGCCTGAGATTCAGATCTGGTTGGTGTCAGGATATTCCAGACTCATCGAGTCTAGGAAGAAAAACGGAAGTTTGCAACACAAATCGACGAGATGACGTTGCGAGATTCTCGGGGAATGAACTACGATAGCAAGCTCCAAAACATGAGTTGGTTCTGCTACAAACATGTGAACACGTTGTCCCAGACAAGCATGCCCACATGGTAGTCTTACAATAAAACACTACCGAGTTCAGGAGGGGGAACCATCAACGAGGGTATCGAAGTCTTGTGCATTACCATGGATTAACACTTAACTCCTTTTCTCGAACAAATCAGTCAGTGGCTTGGGGTGCTACGGAACACATATGGAATGGAGGTTGCAAGTCTCCGAACCACAGAATACTTTCGCACGTATGCATGACTGATTTGGGATGATTCCAAAGGAAACAACATTGACTTTCTCGAATCCACGGCGGCAACTTGCATCAGATGCACATGAATTAAAGGAAGTCACTACCTTCATCCAAACATATGCTTCATGAGCTAGCATGAACAAATGCTTTCAAAAGTTTCCAACACTAACTTAATGTTCAACAAAATCATGGAGGAGATAAGGATGTTGTCAATGGGCTCAACAACAATTCATCTAGGTTTCCTTTTAAAAGGAATTCCATAGTTAAGTGAACACGATGATAGCATTGGTCAGACCAAAGATGTAATGGTGTATGCTCGAGGGATCAACCACGAATAAGACAACATTACGAGCATCGTTGGTACTGATTTGATTTGACGATAGCCCACACTCAAATCAAAGGATTGATAAGACAATAGGTCCAGCAACTGATCACAAGGACCAATCGATGAAGATATCATCTTTCTTCGACACACACTACACAAGAATATCCCTTTGGAACGAACTAAGTCAGGCAAGCTTTTATCTTCCAACTCTCCAAGTTGTTGTCTAGCTTAACCAACTAGCTCAGGGATATCTAACACCGATTCTTGGAGAGAAGGTGGTTCACAAGAAACCAACTTGATCACGAGCTCAACATAACAGTCAGGTGACAGCCTGGTGATACTTTCGAGAAGATATTCGAAAAATCACGAACCACCGATATGTTACTAAGCTCGAGAACAATCTCGCTTTTGAGGGCAAGACGATATGATCAAATGAGTGAGGACTTGACAAGATCCTAACTCATCAATCGAAGGGTGCACCGAAATAAGGACTAGGTAGCACGATCAGTCTTAGAAGGATGATTCAAAAACCAACACGCTAAGAATGAAATTATTGTCCCTTAACTACCAAGCAACGAGGTTGCTGGGAGTATTGATTTCACACATCACAATTCATTTGTCGGTACTCCGGTTGCATCAACACGATGGACGAGGAATGACTAATGATGGTGAGAAGTATTACTACGTCAAAATTCATGAAAGTTGGTGCAGTTCTCATGACAATTCTGACATGAAGGGGGTAATACTCCAAGGTAGAACAGAACCAAAAGCTGGATTGGCATTTGATCTGCGGAATACAACTACTTTGACCCAATCCTAGATATGGATGAGGTACTGGAGTTTGTTTCTCCTATTCATTCTAAAATAGAATGGCTTGGCGGACCACAAGGGTAATAGGCATCGACGAACGAATGCACGCATACTCTTGACTATCAATTGATAGGCGAGGGTCAGAAACAACTAAGATGGGACAACTCAAAAGAACATATGATTTTCTGAGTTGTGGATGCATGGATTAGCATGTCGAACGAATTCCACATATTTCTTCCGGATAACCCATGCAGAAAGGTAGAACTGGCAGAGTCACAATGTAGAATCGAGAACCCATCGAGAGCACTCTGATTGTGATCTTTCGATCAGCGAGGAACATCTGCCATAAGCGGTTCATAGTATTTGGAAGAAAGGAATACCACGAACATCGAGGAGTAATGCAAAGGTTACTAATAACCTAAAGGAACGAGCAAAACTATCAACATGAAGCAAGTAGGGTGAATCTCTGGTTCAAAACCCAGGGATAGAATACCTACTACTAAATGGCATCACGGGATGCTTTCGATAATGACGGCCAGAGTCATCACACTGGAACATAAATCATGGCTAGACTACTAGATGATCCCCTGAGACACCTAGGGTCATAATAGTAACTCCAACATAATGTCAAGGCAATAGAATACCTCAACTCAACAATTAGTGTGATTGAGCTGGCATAAAGGAACATCGAAACCAGAGGGAAAGGATTTTGCAAATGCATCAGACTATTTAGAAACCTGGAATGACTCGGACAGCATAACGGCTGTAAATGCTCAGAAAAGATTTGAGACATTCACAAAAATGGTGGTATAACCACTCAGAAGCACAATATCAAGGTTCCGAGATCAACAATTAACATACTGAAGTAGAAACTGAACTCAAGCTTAGAACCATCAATCCTACAAGTCTGCAGATTAGTAACACGTGATCCTGATAGAAAGAAGAGATAGCCTAGTTCTTAATCCCCGTAAAAGAGAAGATGATGACTCAGATCAGAAGGCCATGAGGTATAAGGAGTAAAAAGAGCCTTACGTTCCATCCCACAATCAATTCCCTTATATAACTAAAGAATTTCTAGACTCAACTTCGACCAGTTTGGCTTGGTAATCCTACAGGCAGTCAAGCTCTGATACCAACGCTGTCAGGACCCCGACTCAATGCCACATTGATCTAGCATGTAACACCTCATATCACTTTGCGGCCTCACGCACGGTATTCCCACGGGTGTCGCCTTACCTTTGCCCGGGACCGTTTGCGCCTTTTGGCACATGTATATGACAGTGTCACTAGCATCCATATGATAAGGAGCCCGGGCTGACATGGCTAGTCATAAACCCAAAGTGGCACAGACTTACAGGGACAGGCATCCATGACCCAGCATCGAACGTGTCGGTCATCAGCGAGTGAATCCAGGCTGTAGCACTGGGCTAGCAGGACTCCGGTGAACCGGGCTGTAGCGGGCTAACAGGACTCCGGTATTCATCGCGTGACATTTCCCCGAAGGGACAGACACAGGAACGAAGAAGGACACATGCCGGCCAGCCTAAGTGTTCCGGAGCAGTAGCAAGCTACCATGGCTCGGTGGAAACACTAGGAGACATTTCCCGATAAGAGAGGCTACTAAAGATAAACAACTAGATAGTCAGATCCCACACATACCAAGCATTTCAATAACATACACACAATATGCTCGATATGTGCAAACACAACATGGCATCACAACATGACTCTACGACTCAAGTAATTTATTCAATAGGCTCCGAGGAGCGAGATGTTTGTAGGCTCCGAGGAGCGAGATATTACAAACAGGGGTCTCATGACCCAACATTCAGAGCATACAAATCAAAGCACAAGCGGAAGCTATCATGTCTGGGTACAGACATCTATAAATGAAAAAGGCTGAGAAGCCTGACTATCTATCAGATCCTGCCGAGGGCACAAGATCGTAGCTAAGGTAACAAGCTAAACGTCGAAGTCCACGTGGAACTACTAGTGAGACTGAAGTCTCTCTGCAAAAACATAAAATAGGCAAACATGAGTACAAATGTACCCAGCAAGACTTACATCAGAACTAACTACATATGCATCATTTTCAACAAGGGGATGGTGGGGTTTAACTGCAGCAAGCCATCTTTGACTCGGTGGCTATCCTAAACTACGACTGCAAGCGACTCTTTTGAGGTGGCGCACACGAGTCCACATATTCACCATATCAATACACCACTATGGATCCGCTCCCGTCTCCCTACGAGAACGCCATCCATAGCACTCACGCTTATCTTGCGCATTTTAAAGTATCCACTTTCACTTGTCTATGAACTGATATAAGCAATCCAGAAGTCCTTTTCCGCGGACACGGCTATTCGAATAGATGATGTTAACCCTGCAGGGGTGTACTTCTTCATACATGTTTCCACCACTTAGCGTCTGCACACGACATGTGCTCGGCAGACTTCAAGCGAAAGCCGACGTGGGTGTAGACCACGACCTACCTAAACACTCACGTCTCTAGTCCAGGTTTATCGCCTATTCGGGTTCCATCCATGAGGAGATCCGGCCGGAGTTTCGCTCACAGCCCCAAACGATGTGAACAGGGTTCCCGAGATACCAAACGGGCATCCGGTACACCGTGCCACGTACCTACCGCATCACAGCCCACCCCTACGGTCAGCGCTGTCCACGGCCTCCAGTAAGCTACAAACACCAGAAACTACTTGCAACTCCTGGACAGAGGACTAGGGTGAATAAGAAGTCGAGCGGGGTCATATTTCAGGGCCTAATGTATGGTAGTAGCTGAATCATGGATCACAAACACAGAACTCAGTTCCTGAGGACGGCTGCAATGAGACAACCCACCATGTACTCCTACATGGCCTCTCACCGCTACCTTTACCAAATCGTGTTCACACACTTAGCTCACACACAGTAGGACATGTTCACACACCTCTGATTCATCCCGGATGAATCAGACCTGACTCAACTCTAAGCAGTAGCAGGCATGACAAACAAACATGAATGAGTAGGCACAACAGGGCTCAAACAACTCCTACTCATGCTAGTGGGTTTCATCTAATTACTGTGGAATGACAGGTCATGCAAAGGATAAAGGGGTTCAGCTACCGCAGCAAGTAACAGATAAATCGGTGTTGTCCTAATGCATTAAAAGAGAGCAGGAGCGAGAGAGTAGGATTGTATCGGAATGAACAAGGGGGTTTTGCTTGCCTGGCACTTCTGAAGATAACATTGAGTCTTCATCAGTGTCAACGATCACATCATCGGTATCACGTCTATCGAGAGGGGACAAATACCGGCAACACAGAAGGGAACACAATCAATGCAATGCACAATATGATGCATGATCATGACATGGCAATATGAATGTGTTTTGGGCTAATGCAACTAGCAACAGATTAAATGAAGTTGGTTTGAATCCAAGATTCAAATTCAAACTCCATATGTGGATATTTAAATGCCCTTTATATGATTTGTGCTAAACAGCAGCTATAAGTTGTTCTAACATGCATGAAAATGGTACAGATGGATTCCTTGAATTTTTCTGATAATTTTTCATATATAATTTATTTAATTTGGAGTTGCGGTTGAATTTCTATGATTTTTAGAAGTTTTAGCTATTTTCTGGAATTTCCTGAATTATAATAAATCCAGAAAATGATTTATTGCGTCAGCACTAGGTCATGCTGATGTCAGCAGGTCAACTAGGCGGGTCCAGGTCAAACCTGACCAGTGGGGTCCACTGGTCAGTGACTGGGGCTGGATAGTGCCAATGACAGGTGGGGCCGGGTCAACAGACACGTCAGCACGGTCAAAGCTGACGTGTGGGCCCATGGTGGTTAGGTTAACACTTCAGAAAATAATAAAAATTAACTAAGGGCGTGGGGCCCATACGTCAGTGGCTCTGGGGAGGGTTAGTTGGGTCATTAGTGGTTAACTAGACCGGGGTTAGGCCGACGGCTCGTCGCCGGCGAGGTCAGTGGCGGCGGAGCACGTCGGGTTTCGCCCACAGGCGACCATTTGGACGGCGGATTGGTCCTACGCGTAGCTGGGGGTCGCGCGCGTCTGGTAGTGCAAGTGGGAGGAGCTGGGGTGGAGCGGGCTCGCCGGAGTCGAGCTCGTGGCGGCGGCCGGAGTTCGGGCAACGGCGGGTTCGGCGCTATGGTGCATGGGAGGAGGGGTTGGTGGGCGCTACGGGCTCGTGGAGACGTTCTGAGCACGATGGTGCACTCAGGTGGGAGCTCCAGTGGCTCTGGCCACGACGGCGGCGAGCTTCGGCCGTGGTGGAAGAAGGAGCTAGGGAACGAAATCAGGTGCGGGGAGTGAGAGGAAGAGAAGAGGAGCTCACAGGGAGTTCGTCGGCGGTCTCGGGGAGCTCGGGGAGGCGTCGGAGGCGGCGAATCGACAGCGGCGGTCCTCGGTGGCCGAGGAGGGGAAAAGCGTCGGGACGGCGCTTCGGGGCTTCTCCGGTCGCGTGAGCCGACGGGGAGGTCGAGGGAGGCACTGCGGAGCTCAGGAGCACGTCGGGGAGGAGAAGGGGTGGTGGTGGCCATGGGTACGGCGACGATGACGGCGAGCTCCGCTCGGTGGTGTGCGCGAGAGGGAAGCAGAGGAGGGAATGGGGTCCAGGGGAGAGAGGAGAGGTGCAGGGGGCGAGGGGGAGTGCGTGGCGTCTCCGGGCGTCGAGGAGGGAGGCAACCAGGCAGGAGGTGGCCAGGGGGGAAGCAGGAGGTGGCCGAGGCCTCTCGGGCGCGCGCCACGCCTCGCCTCTGTTCGTCCTCCTGGCAGAGGAGGAAGAGGACAAGGGGGAGGAGGTGGGCTGGGCCGGCCAGATGGAGCTGGGCCAGGCTCTGGTGGGCTGCACGGTAAGGCCAGGTAACCTCCTTCTCTCTCTCTCTTTTTCTAATTATCTCAGTTTTCTATTATTCTGTAAATTTAGGGCTTTATTAAAAATACTCAGACACTTTCAAAAATCATGAAACTAATCATGGCTACTGTTTAGAATATATCCAACAGTAAACATTTTAGTTTATGATTATTTGAGCATTTGAAATATTTAATAGCATTTAAATGCCCAAATTAAAATACTATATGATTTAATTTAGTGACCAAATATGTCCTGCAAAAATATAAACCATTTTTGGTAGATGCTTCCACCTCAAACCAGAAATGTTGAACATTTTTAGAGGACATTTTGAGTTCAATGAAAAAGGTTTTATTTTGACCCTAGTTGAATTCATTTGGTGCTAGGGCTTAGTCAATCCCCATCTCAGGTTTAAATGAAATTTAAACATGATGTAACACTCTAATACATGCACTAGGCATTGTCAGAACTAGGGATGTGACAACCTTCGAGAACGTGATTTTCTCAACGGAAGCAATCCAGGAGACTTGGAGTATACGTCAGGCAAGCAACGAGGCAGCCACGAGGCAGGTGGGAGAGCCCACCCCCCTGGGCGTGCCCTCCACCCTCGTGGGCCCCTCGTTGCTACACCGACGTACTTCTTCCTTCTATATATATATATATATGTATATATCCATATACCCCCAAACATCGAGGAGCATAATAGATCGGGAGTTCCGCCGCCAGAAGCCTCCGTAGCCACCGAAAACCAATCTAGACCCGTTCTGGCACCCTGCCGGAGGGGGGAATCCCTCTCCGGTGGCCATCTTCATCATCCTGGCGCTCTCCATGACGAGGAGGGAGTAGTTCACCCTCGGGGTTGAGGGTATGTACCAGTAGCTATGTGTTTGATCTCTCTCTCTCTCTCTCTCGTGTTCATGAGGTGATACGATCTTGATGTATCGCGAGCTTTGCTATTATAGTTGGATCTTATGATGTTTCTCCCCCTCTACTCTCTTGTAATGAATTGAGTTTTCCCTTTGAGGTTATCTTATCGGATTGAGTCTTTAAGGATTTGAGAACACTTGATGTATGTCTTGCACGTGCTTATCGGTGGTGACAATGGGATATCACGTGATCCACTTGATGTATGTTTTGGTGATCAACTTGTGAGTTCTGTGACCTCGTGAACTTATGCATAGGGGTTGGCACACGTTTTCGTCTTGACTCTCCGGTAGAAACTTTGGGGCACTCTTTGAAGTTCTTTGTGTTGGTTGAATAGATGAATCTGAGATTGTGTGATGCATATCATATAATCATACCCACGGATACTTGAGGTGACATTGGAGTATCTAGGTAACATTAGGGTTTTGGTTGATTTGTGTCTTAAGGTGTTATTCTAGTATGAACTGTATGATAGATTGAACGGAAGGAATAGCTTCATGTTATTTTACTACGGACTCTTGAATAGATCGATCAGAAAGGATAACTTTGAGGTGGTTTCATACCCTACCATAATCTCTTCGTTTGTTCTCCGCTATTAGTGACTTTGGAGTGACTCTTTGTTGCATGTTGAGGGATAGTTATATGATCAAATTATGTTATTATTGTTGAGAGGACTTGCACTAGTGAAAGTACGAACCCTAGGCCTTGTTTCCTAACATCGCAATGCCGTTTGTGCTCACTATTATCATTAGTTACCTTGCTGTTTTTATATTTTCAGATTACAAAAACCATTATCTACTATCCATATTGCACTTGTATCACCATCTCTTCGCTGAACTAGTGCACCTATACAATTTACCATTGTATTGGGTGTGTTGGGGACACAAGAGACTCTTTGTTATTTGGTTCCGGGGTTGTTTGAGAGAGACCATGTTCATCCTACGCCTCCCACGGATTGATAAACCTTAGGTCATCCACTTGAGGGAAATTTTCTACTGTCCTACAAACCTCTACACTTGGAGGCCCAACAACGTCTACAATAAGAAGGTTGTGTAGTAGACATCAAGCTCTTTTCTGGCGCCGTTGCCAGAGAGGTTAGCGCTTGAAGGTATATCTTTAGATCTTGCAATCGAATCTTTTAGTTTCTTGTTTTATCACTAGTTTAGTTTATAAAAGAAAACTACAAAAAAATGGAATTGAGTTTGCCTCATACGCTTCATCTTTTTAATATCTTTCATGAGAATGATGGAAAGGAAAATTGTGCTCAAGTGCTAGGAGAAGAAGTCTATAAAATGTTTGGCACTAAATATTTGAATGATGAGCATGATTGAAATGTTATTAGTATGAACACTTTGAATATCCATGGTACTAATGAAGATTGCACTAGTTATGATGAAAATATCTCTTATAAGCATGTCGATTTTTGTGGAGTGCATAGAGTTTGCAAGTACATACCAAACAGGGAAGATAGATTTCGCAAGAGGCATAAGTATTTGGAAACTAAATGGTTACAAGAAAGGCTAGATGTTAGTGCTGAAAATTTAAAATATCTTAGCCATACTTGTGAACTTTGCAATGAACATGGTCATTCAAATATCAAATGCAAATTGTTTCCTGATCAAATCGTGTCCAAAAATTGTGATGACTTGATTTCCCTTGCACATCATAATGAACTTAGTTTGCTTTTGGGTTATGAAGAAATGAAACGTCAAACTAAGATTATTCCAGGATATAACCTCAAGAAATTCCTCGATATTGATCTAGAAGAAATTTATATGTATTGTGCGGTAAATTGCATCAAAAATCCTTATATTGCCAATTACATAAAGAAAAGAAAACAAATAGAGGATGAAGAGAATACTAATGAAAGGGAAGAGACTTCCTAATATCCTCCTATTATTTCTTATGATGAATCAGGTAACGAGGAGGAGCCTCCTATTCAACCAATCTCATTAATAAGGAGCTCCGAAAAGAGGATTAAACCCACACATGATGTGAAGAAGAAAAATAAAATACGGAGAAGCAAAGGTAGAAAGGTATCTCTCCCAAATGATGTTGCTCCTATTACTCATTGTGATGATGATAATTGTTATACTTTTGGTGCCATCCATACTATTAATGATGAGAGTGATTATGCTTATGATATGAAAAGGCCCAAGCTTGGGGATGCTATGTTTGATGAGAATGACAAGTTTCAACATATATTTGCTGCAATTAATGTTTGTCCCAAGCTTGGGGATGCTACATTTAATGAAGATGATATTTCTAGCCTCCCAAGTTTTGATATGCAAATTTGTTATGATGATAGCATGCCTCCTACTTATGATGATTATATTGATGAAAGTGGGCTTGGAAGAGTGTCAACTTTAGGAATAAATGATCCCGCTATTTTGTAGGATGTTGAATCTTATTATGATAATTATGAAAGTGGATTTGGAGAGGTCATGACTTTATTTAGTGATGATTCCACTATCTTGGAAGAGGTTTCAATCAATTATGATGAGAATGAAGTTGCTACTTATGATAATTATTGTGATGATACATATGCTATAAAAAGTAGAGATGATTATATTTACAAAACTTGTCATGATTATGATTACCCTTTTTTGAACATTACTCTTTTAATGTGGAAACAATTTATAGTATTCGAGTCTCTTATGATACTCCCACTATTCCGATTGAGAAGAATTTTGCTTATGTAGAGAGTAGTAAATTCTCTATGCTTGTAGATCATGAAAAGAATGCTTTAGGTGCTGGTTATATTGTTGAATTCATTCATGATGCTACTGAAAATTATTATGAGGGAGGAATATATGCTTGTAGGAATTGCAATAATATCAACTTTCCTCTCTATGTGCTTAAAATTTTGAAGTTATGCTTGTTTTGCCTTCCTATGCTAGTTGATTATTGTTCCCATAAGTTGTTTGCTCACAAAATCCCTATGCATAGGAAGTGGGTTAGACTTAAATGTGCTAGTCATATTCTTCATGATGCTCTCTTTATGTTTCAATTCTTATCTTTTATGTGAGCATCATTGAAATCATCATGCCTAGCTAGGGACGTTAAACGATAGCGCTTGTTAGGAGGCAACCCAATTTTATTTTTGTTCCTTGCTTTTTGTTCTTGTTTAGTAATAAATAATCCATCTAGGCTCTGTTTAGATGTGGTTTTATGTTTTATTTAGTGTTTGTGCCAAGTAAAGCCTTTAGGACCTTCTTGGGTGATTGCTATTTGATCTTGCTATAAAAAACAGAAAGTATGCGCTCACGAGAATAATTTTCATTTTTACCAGAGAGTGATAAAATACCAATTCCACTTGCAGTAGATTAATAAAAAAATGCCTAGGACTTCCTAATTTCTCAGGATTTTTGGGGTTCCAGAAGTTTGCGTAGTTACAGATTACTTCAGACTGTTCTGTTTTTTGACAGATTCTATTTTTCATGTGTTGTTTGCTTATTTTGATGAACCTATGGATAGTAAAAGAGTTTATAAACCATAGAGAAGTTGGAATACAATAGGTTTAACACCAATATAAGTAAAGAATGAGTTCATTACAGTACCTAAGTGGTGATTTATTTTCTTATAATAACAGAGCTTACGAGTTTTCTGTTAAGTTTTGTGTTGTGAAGTTTTCAAGTTTTGGGTAAAGATTCGATGGATTATGGAACAAGGAGTGGCAAGAGCCTAATCTTGGGGATGCTCAAGGCACCCCAAGGTAAAATACAGGGACAACCAAAAGCCTAAGCTTGGGGATGCCTCGGAAGGCATCCCCTCTTTCGTCTTTGTTCATTGGTAACTTTACTTGGAGTTATATTTTTATTCACCACATGATATGTGTTTTGCTTGGAGTGTCATTTTATTTTATTTTATTTTGTTTTGCTTGCTATTTGAATAAAATACCAAGATCTGAAATTCTTAAATGTTAGAGAGTCTTCATATAGTTGTATAATTATTCGACTGCTCATTGATCTTCACTTATATCTTTCGGAGTAGTTTGTTGTTGCTCTAGTGCTTGACTTATATCTTTTTAGAGCACGGTGGTGGTTTTATTTTATAGAAATAGATGAACTCTCATATGTCACTTATATTATTTTGAGAGTCCTAAACAGCATGGTAATTTGCTTTGGTTGTGAATTTAGTCCTAATATGATGGGCATCCAAGAGGGATATAATAAAAACTTTCATATAAAGTGCATTGAATACTATGAGAAGTTTGATACTTGATGATTGTTTTGAGATATGAAGATGGTGATATTAGAGTCATGCTAGTTGAGTAGTTGTAACTTTGATAAATACTTGTGTTGAACTTTGTGATTCCCGTAGCATGCACGTATGGTGAACCGTTATGTGACGAAGTCGGAGCATGATTTATTTATTGATTGTCTTCCTTATGAGTGGCGGTCGGGGACGAGCGATGGTCTTTTCCTACCAATCTATCCCCCTAGGAGCATGCACGTAATACTTTGCTTTGATAACTTGTAGATTTTTGCAATAAGTATGTGAGTTCTTTATGACTAATGTTGAGTCCATGGATTATATGCACTCTCACCCTTCCACCATTGCTAGCCTCTCTAGTATCATGCAACTTTCGCCGGTACCATAAACCCACCATATACCTTCCTCAAAACAGCCACCATACCTACCTATTATGGAATTTTCATAGCCATTCCGAGATATATTGCTGTCGGTGTCAAAACCAGCGGATATCGGGTAGGGAGTCCGAACTGTGCATCTAGGCCGGATGGTAACAGGAGGCAGGGGACAGGAAGTTTTACCCAGGTTCGGGCCCTCTTGATGGAGGTAAAACCCTACGTCCTGCTTGATTAATATTGATGATATGGGTAGTACAAGAGTAGATCTACCACGAGATCAGAGAGGCTAAACCCTAGAAGCTAGCCTACGGTATGATTGTATGTTGTGATTGTTGTCCAACGGACTAAAACCCTTCAGTTTATATAGACACCGGAGAGGGTTAGGGTTACACAAGGTCGGTTACAAAGGAGGAGATATCCATATACGTATCGCCTAGCTTGCCTTCCATGCCAAGTAGAGTCCCATCCGGACACGAGACGAAGTCTTCAATCTTGTATCTTCATAGTCTAACAGTCCGGCCAATGGAGATAGTCCGGCTGTCCGGAGACCCCCTAATCCAGGACTCCCTCAGTAGCCCCTGAACCAAGCTTCAATGACGATGAGTCCGGCGCGCAGTGTTGTCTTCGGCATTGCAAGGCGGGTTCCTTCTCCGAACACATCACAGAAGAATTTGAATACGAGGATAGTGTCCGACCCTGCAAAATAAGTTCCACATTCCACCGTAGAGAGAATAATATTTTCGCAGATCTAATTTGCTAGCTTGTTTCGGCAATATGACGTTACGTCATGCCCGATGATTATTTGAACCGTTTATTTTAACCAGCCCCACACATAACGCGAGGCAGTTTTTCGACACGCCTTGTCAAAGCAGAGACCGTGTCCCCTTATTACGGGATTCTCATCAATATGGACGTGGGTAACCCAACCGCACCATCAACTGCGGCGCTTGGGGGATAAGCGAGTTTTACCAGGCAAGTGGGGACGCTTAGTTTCGTCCTCCCATATAAAGGGATAAGGATTCATCTTTATATCCACGCCTTCTTCCTCCTTTGCTCATCCGCTCCCGCACACTCGAGCTCTAGCGCCCAAGTCCTCACTTCCATCTCAACCTTCTCCAACCATGTCCGGAGCGGGAGGCAAGTGGATGGTCTCCTCCGTCACGGAGGGAGACATCAAGAAACTGAGGAGAGCCGGATACCTGCCCGACGACATCGCGCACCGGCTCCCAGATGAGGGGCAACTCATCTCCAGTCCCAGGCCCCATGAGAGGGTGGTATTCCTCACCCATTTCCTCCGTGGACTGGGATTCCCTCTCCATCCCTTCATCTGGGGGCTCATGTTTTATTACGGCCTGAATTTCCATGATCTAGCCCCGAACTTCATCCTCAACATCTCGGCGTTTATCGTCGTGTGCGAGGCCTTCCTCCACATCAAGCCCCACTTCGGCTTATGGCTGAAGACCTTCAACGTCAAGCCGAAGGTGGTGGGCGGCCGTCAGGTGGAGTGCGGAGGCGCCATGGTGGGCAAGATGCCCAACATAACATGGCTCGAGGGCTCCTTTGTGGAAACCATAAAGGGGTGGCAATCGGGGTGGTTCTATATCACCGAGCCGCGCGACCCCGCATGGGTAGCGGCCCCCGAGTTCCGATCTAACATCCCCATGCGGCTCACCTCCTGGAAAGAGAAGGGCCTGTCCTGGGGTAGTTCGAAAGAGCTGACCGAACTCCAAACATGTATTCAAAATATGGTGGACAAGAAGCTCAAGCTTGTCAACATAGTCCAGGTTATGCTGATCCGCCGGATACTCCCGTGCCAACAATGGGAGTTCACCTTGTGGGAGTTCAATCCGGCGCAGCACCGGACTCTGAACAGGCTCTTCGACACAACTCATGGAGACGCATGGAGGGTGCTGTTTAAAAGTGCCGAGGTCCCTCCCCCTATCACCGAGGATCGCGGATTCAGCGCGAAGCGCCAAGCTAGCGCGGTAAGCTGCTTTACCTTTCACAGGATACTTATTTTTTATATAGATTGGCTCTATGCGGGATCTAAACTCCCGGACCTTTGACAGGACTGGCAGAAGATGGCCGGACAGATCGACTGTCCGGCTCCTTTGCCCGAAGGCCCCGCAGACGCTCTTCTGGCGAAGATGCTGACTCCGGCCCCTTATAAGGTGCTGGAGAAGACCAAGAAGGCCAAGGGAACTCGAAAGAGTTCCCGACACCAGGCGTCATCGAAGTCACTGTTCGATGACTCTGTGGCGCACTCTTCCCCTGAAGACGAGGAAGAGGAAGAAGATGCTCCCCCACCGACTGGGGGAGACAAGAAAAGGAAGGCCACCCCAACTGGGAAGGCCGGAGGGTCCAAGAAGGGAAGGACTCTCCTTCCGGACAGCTCCACCGTCGCCGACGAAAGCGAAGACGAGTGGTTGCCCAGGGCCAAGCCCCCGGGGAGATCATAAGTATTCGGATACCAAAGTTACCCATAGGATTCCTTTGTCGCACTACTTTCCCTAACGCCGAACGCAATTATGCAGGCCGCCCCGAGCCAATATCGAGGTATCATTGAACGGCTCCCTGGGCTCTTCGGACATGGATAGCGATCCAGTCCCGACCGCCACCTCCCCTCATCCTGCTGACGACACCGAGGTGTTGTCTCAAGAGGCACCGGATCAAGGGGAGACAGTCCCGGAGGCACCTCAAGGCGACCTTCCGGACTCCGGGAGCCGCGGGGACGGGGCCCCCGAGAGCTCCGAGTTCGGCCCTCAGCCGAACACCGTGCCGGACCCTCCAGCGGTTCCGGACTCAGGAAGGCGGCCTCCTTCTAAGAGGGGCAAAACGCCTATGCCGGTGACCTCTGTCCATCCAGAGGCACCGGACAATCTGCTGAAAGCGCTTCACAGTGCTTCCATCGACGAGGAGCACCGCACTATCATGAGTGCGGTGATCCAGAAGGTTCAGTCCGCCAAGAGTGGATTGACTGAAGCCTGTGCCAGCCTTCTAACAGGCTTTGAGGTAAGTGTGTTTAAAATGTAGTAGAAATATTACCGCATAGATAGTAGCCCCTGATGCTTTGTTCGGTGTTCACAAAGAAAAGCCGGACATAGGATCAAATAATATCGCAGGAGTCTAATATAAGTATGTCAATATGCATATGCAGGCTTCGCTGCTGGCATCCGCCGCACTAACTACGAAGGTCGCCGTACTGAAGCAGGACCTCGAGGGGTCCAAGAAAGAGCTCGGCCTTGCCAAGAGGCAGCTCGAGGAGAACAAGGGTAAGTAATACTCTATCTATAGATATGTATGTATAAAAAGGACGCGATTGCAAAATGACAGGATCGCTATATGTTTGCCAGGGGCCTCGACCGAGGTGGCGACCCTGAAGCAAGCACTAAGCAAGGCTGAAGATACAGCGGCCAAGGAGCGCACCGAGCGAGAGAAGCACGAGGCTCGGGTGGGCGAGGTGCAGCAAGAGCTCCAGGCTCTCATGACAAAGCATGAGGCGTTGGAGCTTGACTCGAAGATGCGGGAGTCTGAGCTTGCCGCGGCCCTTGAGAGTGCAAAGAGTGCCAAGGCCGAGGCCCAGAAGGCCCTCCAGGAGATCGACGCGATGAAGAAGATAGCGGCGGGTAAGGCTTTCTATATGCAAAGCAAGCATGTAAAAGTAAATTAACGATTACTTACCCGGATCCAGAGCTCTTCAGGAGCATTCTCAGATTTGCCCTGCAGTGTGTCCGATGCCGCACAATTTTACCAGGCCGAGGACGGAAGCTCGACGGAGAAGCTGTTCTGGTCTCAGTATGCTGAGGCCGAACATCCGGTGCCGATGAGCGACGAGCTGAAGCAAATGGTCGAGCTACATAAGGCGGCCAATCAGGCCATGAAGGGCTTTATAGTCCGGTTGTGGCCTGGCGACGCCCTTCCGAACAGCTTCTTCGGCCTGGTGAGGCTGCTTGTGGATGCTTGCCCACGGCTGGAGGTTGTCAAGCGATCCGTCTGCATTGAAGGTGCACGCCGGGCTTTCGCCCGTGTAAAAATGCAGTGGGTCAAGCTAGACGGCGTGAAGCTGATCAAGGAGGGGCCGCCGAAGGGCAAGGAGCACCGCCACCCCGAGATGTATTACGAGGGTGTTCTGTCGGGTGCCCGTCTTATCGCGGATGAGTGTTCGAAAGATGTAATATTTGAGTAAACTTGCTTGTTTTATCCTGTATGTATGAAAACTTGTTTCATATGCGCTATGCAACGCTTGTTGGAATTTAAAATATTACCTTTTGTTTGGCTGTTTATCCAATCTGAGAGATGGCTAGTCCTCGGCTTCTGCCCCCATGCCACGAGTGCTGGGGTGTTCGGGATAAACCTGAGCACTCTTGTTCCCATGTTTGGGTCCTTCGAGGGAGGTGCTCAGCACAACGAACAAGGCAACCGGACTAATATTGCTTTATCACTCTTACCTAGCCATAGAATTCTATAATTATAAATTTCGGCGAAGCCCCTGGTATTCGGAAGGCCGAATTCGGGGCATGATACACGCCTTTAAGCCGGACAGGGCCGGCCCCTCGCCCTATGCGGCATAAGTCTTTAGGGACTCGAAAAACCTCGCCGAACAGCGACCAGTCTCTCGCCTTATCATGACAGTCAGTTTTAGCTTTCTCTACTGAGGTGCTCAGCCCGGCAGAACCGGGGCACAATCGCAGTAGTTCTCCTAGCGCTACCTTAGCCGATAGAGCGGAACGTAAGGTACCAAAACATAGGAGCCGGGCAAACCCAACATTTGACCAAAGACATGATTCGGAGCTGATGCATATAATGCTATAAGTTCGGGGTGCCGCACTAGTGAAAGTGTTCGGACTTTTCACACCGCATTGTGGGGTACGTGAGCCCCTGGTGTATTGGCCGTACCAAAGTGTACGGTTGCAAGGCATCGTTAATGAACACACACACACACACACACACACACACACACACATATATATATATAATGCAATAATGGTCGTAATGTAATGCATTGTTTATTAAAAAGCTGCGTTAAAGCAGAGTGATACAGATAGTGCGATAAGCAAAAAGTAGGACTAAGTCCCTTCCAAGGGCGAGCTGAGGGATGATATGAAATCTGAGATCAACCTGGGAATTCTGTTGTACAACATAGTTGTCTGCCTTCTTGGTTGCTGCATCATGTGTTCAGCAATAGTGCTGCCGGACAGTGTTTCCAGAGATTAAGGTCCTAAAAAAAGGAAAAATAACCAAACGGGAAGCCCCTAGTGCGGTTTAGGCCGCGTTTTGGGGCGTGCCGTAGTTGTGCCCCCCTCCCCACCTGTGCCCATGGTATTTTTAATGCATAATTATGTACACACGGCACGAATATCGCCGTTGGGCTGGGATTGGGGTGGCCGTCGTATTGCTACGCGAGCTCAGATCGCGCCAGGCGGTCTATTTGCCGATTGCCTCGAGCACGCTTGAAGGTGTCCGGGCTTTGAAACGCCGAACTGGTTGATTGCCTTGAGAGGCTGCTTTGTGCTTCTGCTGCGAGGGCCGCGGTGTGCTCCTATGTTCGGAGGGAGCGCTCTATGTTTCCATTGACTGTAATAACTCCGCAGGGTCCTGGCATCTTGAGCTTGAGGTATGCATAATGTGGTACCGCATTGAATCTAGCAAATGCGGTTCGCCCGAGCAGCGCATGATAACCACTGCAAAACAGGACTATATCGAAGATTAACTCTTCGCTTTGGAAGTTATCCGGGGATCCGAAGACCACTTCCAGTGTAATTGAGCCTGTGCAATGGGCCTCTACGTGTGGAATAACGCCCTTAAAGGTCGTTTTTGTGGGTTTGATCCTTGAGGGGTCTATACCCATTTTGCGCACTGTGTCCTGATAATGCAGGTTCAGGCTACTGCCGCCGTCCATAAGGACTCAAGTGAGGTGAAATCCGTCGATGATTGGGTCTAGGACCAGTGCGGCAAATCCGCCATGACGGATACTAGTGGGGTGGTCCCTGCGATCGAAGGTGCTCGGGCAGGAGGACCAAGGGTTGAACTTTGGGGCGACTAGCTCCAACGCATATACGTCCCTGAGCGCATGCTTTCGCTCCCTCTTGGGGATGTGGGTTGCGTATATCATGTTCACCGTCCACACTTGCGGGGGAAACCTCTTCTATCCTCCGGCGTGCGGCTGCCGGGGTTCCTCCTCATCATTGCTATGCGGCCCCTTGTCCTTGTTTTCGGCAATTAACTTGCCGGCCTGCTTGAACACCTAACAATCCCTGTTGGTGTGATTGGCTGGCTTGTCTGGGGTGCCGTGTATTTGACACGAGTGATCGAGTATACGGTCCAAGCTGGACGGACCCGACGTACTTTGTTTGAATGGTTTTTCTGCTGATCGGGTTTAGAGCCTTTGAATCCAGCATTGACTGTCGTATCCTCAGTATTTTCGCTATTAATGCGGCGCTTATGCTTGTTGCGACGTGACCTACTATTGCGGTCCTTGGTATCTAAGGTACCATGGTTTTTTGATATGTTATTACTACGAGCCAGCCAGTTGTCTTCTCCCGCACAAAAGCGGGTCATGAGCGTCGTGAGAGCTGCCATAGATTTCGGCTTTTCCTGACCAAGGTGCCGGGCTAGCCACTCGTCTCAGATGTTGTGCTTGAAAGCCTCTAAGGCCTCCGCATCCGAACAGTCGATGATTTGATTTTTCTTTGTAAGGAACCGAGTCCAGAACTGCCTGCCCGACTCTTCTGGCTGCTGAATTATGTGGCTCAAATCATCGGCGTCTGGTGGTCACACATAAGTGCCCTGAAAGTTGTCGAGGAATGCGGCTTCCAGATCTTCCCAACAGCTAATGGAGTCCGCTGGCAAGCTGTTAAGACAATGCCGCGCTGGTCCTTTGAGCTTTAGTGGGAGGTATTTGATGGCGTGTAAGTCATCACCACGGGCCATGTGGATGTGGAGGAGGAAGTCCTCAATCCATACTGCGGGATCTATTGTGCCGTCGTATGATTCAATGTTTACAGGTTTGAAACCTTTTGGGAATTGATGTTCCATTACTTCGTCTGTGAAGCATAAGGGGTGTGCAGCGCCTCTGTATTGGGCTATATCTCGACGCAGCTCGAATGGGTCTTGCCCGCTGTGTTCGGCCCGGCCGGGTTTGCTTTTACTGTATCCGGCTTGACGTTTGTCGCCTGGCAGAGTGGTATGCCCTCGTGATCCGTAGATCGATCTTGAATGTTTTGCCTTGTCCTCCAACATGTCTAGCAGGTCTAGCGTATCTCCCCATGCCTTTTTATTTGAATGGCGTTGGGGTGGAGGCTGAGTTTTTGGCTGGAATGCCTCTCTATCGCGGCCACGAGGTGGCCGATCAGCCGTGTCATATGCTTCTTCTTCCAATCGGGGTAGTAACCTGCGCCTTGGGTAACTCTTGGAGGGGTGCTCGAGTTTATATTCCTCGGCTGCGAGGACTTCAGTCCATTTGTCAGCTAGCAGATCTTGATCAACTTGAAGCTGCTGCTGCTTTTTCTTCAGGCTATTTGCCGTGGCCATAAGCCGGCGCTTGAAGCGCTCTTGTTCGACGGGATCCTCTGGGACGGCGAATTCATCGTCGCCGAGGCTTGCCTCGTCTTCGGAGGGGGGGGATGTAATTGTCATCCTCCTCCTCTCCATCTAGCGCTCTCTTAGGAGAGTTGGCTCCTTCATCCTCCTGCTCTAAGTCTTGCTGGAGGGGATTGTTGTTGTCTTCGGCACTGTCCGGAGTATTATTATCTCCTTTGCCGATATCACCACTTTTGCTTTGGAGGGACTTAGGGCGGCGCCGCTGACGTCGGCGCCTGGGTTGTTTCTTGGAGGGGTCATCCTCCGTTATCTCGTCGCCATTGCCTTCATTGGGTGTATCCACCATGTATATGTCATATGACGAGGTGGCTTTCCAGTGCCCTATAGGTGCTGGTTCATGTTCGTCTCCTACATCGTCGTCCATACCGTCGATGTCTTCAGAGTCGAAGTCGAGCATGTCGGTTAAATCATCGACAGTGGCTACGAAGTGGGTGGTGGGTGGGCGTCGAATTTCTTCGTCGTCCGCATCCCAATCCTGTTGGCCATAATCCGGCCAGGGCTCTCCTGACAGAGAGAGGGACCTTAGTGAATTCAGAATATCGCCAAAGGGCGAGTGCTGAAAGATATCTGCGGCGGTGAATTCCATAATCGGCGTCCAATAGGATTCAATTGGCAGGGGCACGGGCGGTTCAGAGTCAGAAAAAGAGTCCGGCACCTTGGTGTCACGGGCTGCGTAGAGGATTATGCTGGTGTTTGGCTCGATCGCCGTTGAGACTGCAGTCCCTGAGGCGGTGTCTAACCACCCGTCCTTGATTGGCGCAGTTGGCTCTGAGCTAAGGGTCGGAGCAGATGCGGGCGCAGCCTCTGGGGTACTTTTCGGCGGCAGAGCTAGGTCATACCCATCGCGACAGTGCGGCGTGCCCGGCTGTGGCTCGAATCCGTCGAAGATCAAGTCTCCGCGGATGTCGGCCGTGTAGTTCAAACTTCCAAATCTGACCTGATGGCCAGGGGCGTAGCTTTCAATCTGCTCCAGATGGCCAAGCGAATTAGCCCGCAGTGCAAAGCCGCTGAATACGAAGATCTGTCCGGGGAGAAAAGTCTCACCCTGGACCGCATCGCTATCGATGATAGTAGGAGCCATCAAGCCTAACGGCGACGACACAGAGGAACTCTCAATGAAAGCACCAATGTCGGTGTCAAAACCGGCGGATCTCGGGTAGGGGGTCCGAACTGTGCGTCTAGGCCGGATGGTAACCGGAGGCAGGGGACACGAAGTTTTACCCAGGTTCGGACCCTCTTGATGGAGGTAAAACCCTACGTCCTGCTTGATTAATATTGATGATATGGGTAGTACAAGAGTAGATCTACCACGAGATCAGAGAGGCTAAACCCTAGAAGCTAGCCTACGGTATGATTGTATGTTGTGAATGTTGTCCTACGGACTAAAACCCTTCAGTTTATATAGACACCGGAGAGGGTTAGGGTTACACAAGGTCGGTTACAAAGGAGGAGATATCCATATACGTATCGCCTAGCTTGCCTTCCACGCCAAGTAGAGTCCCATCCGGACACGAGACGAAGTCTTCAATCGTGTATCTTCATAGTCTAACAGTCCGGCCAATGGAGATAGTCCGGCTGTCCGGAGACCCCCTAATCCAGGACTCCCTCAATTGCCATGCAACTTTCCATCATCCCGTTATTATGACACGCTTCATCATTGTCATATTGCTTGCATGATCATGTAGTTGACATCGTATTTGTGGCAAAGCCACCATTCGTATTTTTCATACATGTCACTCATGCATCATTGCACATCCCGGTACACCACCAGAGGCATTCACATAGAGTCATATCTTGTTCTAAGTATCGATTTGTATTTTTTTGAGTGGTAAGTAAAAAAGTGTGATGATCATCATTATTAGAGCATTGTCCCAGGTGAGGAAAGGATGATGGAGACTATGATTCTCCCACAAGTCGGGATGAGACTCCGGACGAAAAGAAAAGAAAAAAAGATAAAGGCCATAAAAAAGGAGGGCCAAAAAATGAGAGAAAAAGAAAGAAGGGACAATGTTACTATCCTTTTTCCACACTTGTGCTTCAAAGTAGCACCATGATCTTCATGATAGAGAGTCTCCTATGATATCACCTTCATATACTAGTGGGAATTTTTCATTATAGAACTTGGCTTGTATATTCCAATGATGGGCTTCCTCAAATTGCCCTAGGTCTTCGTGAGCAAGCAAGTTGGATGCACACCCACATAGTTTATTTTGTTGAGCTTTCATACACTTATAGCTCTGGTGCATCCGTTGCATGGCAATCCCTACTCACTCACATTGATATCTATTAATGGGCATCTCCATAGCCCGTTGATACACCTAGTTGATGTGAGACTATCTTCTCCTCTTTTGTCTTCTCCACAACCGCCATTCTATTCCACCATAGTGCTATATCCATGGCTCACGCTCATGTATTGCGTGAAGATTGAAAAAGTTTGAGAACATCAAAAGTATGAAACAATTGCTTGGCTTGTCATCGGGGTTGTGCATGATTTAAATATTTTGTGTGGTGAAGATGGAGCATAGCCAGACTATATGATTTTGTAGGGATAACTTCCTTTGGTCATGTTATTTTGAGAACACATAATTTCTTAGTTAGTATGCTTGAAGTGTTATTATTTTTATGTCAATATTGAACTTCTGTCTTGAATCTTATGGATCTGAACATTCATGCCACAATAAAGAGAATTACTTAGAGAAATATGTTAGGTAGCATTCCACATCAAAAATTCTGTTTTTATCATTTACCTACTCAAGGACGAGCTGGAATTAATCTTGGGGATGCTGATACGTCTCCAACGTATCTATAATTTTTGATTGTTCCATGCTATTATATTATCTATTTTGGATGTTATTGGGCTTATTTTTATACTTTTATATTATTTTTGGGACTAACCTATTAACCGGAGGCCCAACCTAAATTGTTGTTTTCTTGCCTATTTTAGGGTTTTGATTAAAAGTAATATCAAACGGAGTCCAAACGGAATGAAACCTTCGGGATCGTGATTTTCTCAACGGAAGCAATCCGGGAGACTTGGAGTATACGTCAGGCAAGCAACGAGTCAGCCACGAGGAAGGGGCACGCCCACCCCCCTGGGCGCGCCCTCCACCCTCGTGGGCCCCTTGTTGGTCCACCGAAGTACTTCTTCCTTCTATATATATCCATATACCCCCAAACATCGAGGAGCAGAATAGATCGGGAGTTCCGCCGCCAGAAGCCTTCGTAGCCACCGAAAACCAATCTAGACCCGTTATGGCACCCTGCCGGAGGGGGGAATCCCTCTCCGGTGGCCATCTTCATCATCCCGGTGCTCTCCATGACGAGGAGGGAGTAGTTCACCCTCGGGGCTGAGGGTATGTACCAGTAGCTATGTGTTTGATCTCTCTCTCTCTCTCGTGTTCATGAGGTGATACAATCTTGATGTATCGCGAGGTTTGCTATTATAGTTGGATCTTATGATGTTTCTCCCCCTCTACTCTCTTGTAATGAATTGAGTTTTCCCTTTGAGGTTATCTTATCAGACTGAGTCTTTAAGGATTTGAGAACACTTGATGTATGTCTTGCATGTGCTTATCTATGGTGACAATGGGATATCACGTGATCCACTTGATGTATGTTTTGGTGATCAACTTGCGAGTTCTGTGACCTCGTGAACTTATGCACAGGGGTTGGCACACGTTTTCGTCTTGACTCTCCGGTAGAAACTTTGGGGCACTCTTTGAAGTTCTTTGTGTTGGTTGAATAGATGAATCTGAGATTGTGTGATGCATATCGTATAATCATACCCACGAATACTTGAGGTGACATTTGAGTATCTAGGTGACATTAGGGTTTTGGTTGATTTGTGTCTTAAGGTGTTATTCTAGTATGAACTCTATGATAGATTGAACGGAAAGAATAGCTTCATGTTATTTTACTATGGACTCTTGAATAGATCAATCAGAAAGGATAACTTTGAGGTGGTTTCGCACCCTACCATAATCTCTTCGTTTGTTCTCTGCTATTAGTGACTTTGGAGTGACTCTTTGTTGCATGTTGAGGGATAGTTATATGATCCAATTATGTTATTATTGTTGAGAGGACTTGCACTAGTGAAAGTATGAACCCTAGGCCTTGTTTACTAACATTGCAATACCATTTGTGCTCACTTTTATCATTAGTTACCTTGCTGTTTTTATAATTTCAGATTACAAAAACCATTATCTACTATCCATATTGCACTTGTATCAACATCTCTTCGCCGAACTAGTGCACCTATACAATTTACCATTGTATTGGTGTGTTGGGGACACAAGAGACTCTTTGTTATTTGGTTGCAGGTTTGTTTGAGAGAGACCATCTTCATCCTACGCCTCCCACGGATTGATAAACCTTAGGTCATCCACTTGAGGGAAATTTGCTTCTGTCCTACAAACCTCTGCACTTGGAGGCCCAACAACGTCTACAAGAAGAAGGTTGTGTAGTAGACATCACTTATATGACATGCCGATGCATGGGAAGAGAGTTAGACTTCGTCATTGCTTGATATATGTTTCTTTGTGCTCACTACTAAATGCCAAATCATTGTTAATTCAAATTGGCTTTGATATACCTTGGGATCCGGGTGGATCCATTACTTGAGCACCTTATGCCTAGATTAATGGCTTTAAAGAAAGCGCTGCCAGGGAGACAACCCGGAAGTTTTAGAGAGTCATTTGTTTTTGTTGAGTTCATAAAGTTTATAAAATAGAGGGGAACTTAAAAAAATTTCACAAAAGAGAAGCAATTGGAAGTTATGCATTGGAGAAGTGAGGGTCGACCTTGAACACTTGTGTTCATGCTCATGGAAACAATGTAGAATTTTTCATGAAGATTCTCACAAAAATAATTATCCCCTTGTACAATTCCATTGTATTATAAAAATAATGTGCCAAGATTTGCCTTTAGGATGATTAGACTGCTTGTTGGTTTGTGCGGTGCAAAACAGAAACTTTGGCTGTAGTGCTTGATTTACATTTTTTTACTGGAACGTCAAATGGTTCTAAAACTTTTTGCACTGTGTTTCTATATTTCCCTAATTTTTTAGAATTTGTTGAGTTACAGAAGTATGGTGGATGTTCGAATCTTTACAGACTGTCCTGTTTTCATAGATTGCTGTTATAGCTTCATTATTTGCATATGTTTGAATTCTTGTTGAAGCCTCCTTGACTTGGGGCCATAGAATTATGATAGAATACAGTGGGTAATGTTTGTTTATAATTATACAGTAATGTTACAGCATTATATGATGGTATTTCATTGCCATATTCACTAACCCTGCCACTAAAGGTTTGGTTAAGTTTTGTGTGGATGAAGTGTTCGAAGATCGAGGAGGTCTCGATGTGAGGAGAAGGAGGCCAAAGTCACCCCAAGTAAATATTCAAGGAGACCCGAGCATCCAAGCTTGGGGATGCCCCGGAAGGCATCCCATCTTTCTTCAACAAGTATCGGTATGTTTTCGGTTTCGTTTCGTTCATGCGATATGTGCAAATCTTGGAGCATCTTTTGCATTTAGTTTTAACTTTTCTTTTATGCACCATGCTGGTATGAGATAGTCCATGGTTGATTTATAGAATGCTCATTGCACGTCACTTATATCTTTTGAGTGTGGCTTTATAGAATGCTTCATCTGCTTCACTTATATCATTTGAAGTTTGGATTGCATGTTTCTCTTCACATAGAAAACCGTTATTTGGAATGCTCTTTTGCTTCACTTATATTTGTTAGAGCATGGTCTTTTGTAGAAAGAATTAAGCTCTCATGCTTCACTTATATCTATTTAGAGAGTCAAAAGGAATTGGTCAATTGCATGGTTAGTCATAAAAACCTACATAAAACTTATGGATCGCTGAATATGATATGTTTGATTCCTTGCAATAGTTTTACGATATAGAGATGGAATATGTGGGAGGTACTAGTAAACGGTTATGTTTAGTAAGAATATTGGTGTTAAGGGTTGTGATTCCCGAAGCATTCATGTATAGTCTCTCGTTATGCTATGATGTTAGAGCATGCTTTATTATTGATTGTCTACCTTATGAGTGGCGGTTGGGGATGAGCGATGGTCTTTTCCTACCAATCTATCCCCCTAGGGGCATGCGTAGTAGTACTTTGCTTCGAGGGCTAATAAACTTTTGCAATAAGTATATGAGTTCTTTATGACTAATGCGAGTCCATGGATTATACGCACTCTTACCTTTCCGCAATTTGCTAGCCTCTACGGTACCATGCATTGCCCTTTCTCACATCGAGACGTGGTGCAAACTTCACAGGTGCATCCAAACCCCGTGATATGACACTCTCTATCACACATAAGCCTTATTATATCTTCCTCAAAACAGCCACCATACCTACCTATTATGGCTTCTCCATGGCCATTCCGAGATATATGTCATGCAACTTCCACCACTTCCGTTTGATGACTTGAACATCCATTGTCATATTGCTTTGCATGATTATATAGCTGACATAGTGTTTGTGCCTCAGCCACCGTCCATCATTTTTCATACATGTTACGCTAGATCATTGCACATCCTGGTACATGCCAGAGGCATTCATATAGAGTCATACGTTGTCATAGGTATCAAGTTGTATTTTTTATTTTATTTTGAGTTATAAGTAAATAGAAGTGTGATGATCATCATTATTCATTTTTAGAGCAGTGCCCCAGTGAGGAAAGGATGATGGAGACTATGATTCCCCCACAAGTCGTGATGAGACTCCAGACAATGAGAGAGAAAAAAAGAAAAAAATAATGCAAAAAAGAAAGCAAAAAAGAAAAGAAAAAACAAAACAACAAAGAGAGAAGGGGCATTGTTAGTATCCTTTACCACACTTGTGCTTCAAAGTAGCAGCATGTTTTTCATTTGGAGAGTCTGCTATGTTGTCACTTTCATATACTAGTGGGATTTTTTCATTATAGTATTAGATGCACGCCCACTTAGTTTTCATATTGAGCTTTCATACACTTAAAGCTCTTAGTGCATTCGTTGCATGGCAATCCCTACTCCTCGCATTGATATCAATTGATGGGCAGCTCCATATCCCGTTGGTTAGCCGCGTTGATGTAGACTTTCTTGCTTTTTTGTCTTCTTTATACTTACCCCTATCATCATACTCTATTCCACCCATAGTGCTATATCCATGGCTTGCGCTCATGTATTGCGTGAGGGTTGAAAAAGCTAAAGCGCATTAAAAAGTATGAACCAATTGCTCGGCTTGTCATCGGGGTTGTGCATGATAAATACTTTGTGTTAAGAAGACAGAGCATGACAAGACTATATGATTTTGTAGGGATAGCTTTATTTAGCATTCATATTTTAAAAGATATGATTGTTTGTTGGGATGCCTGAGTATTGATGTATTTATGTCAAATTGTAGATTGTTGCTTTCAATCACTTATGTCTTAATATTCATGCCATGATTAGATATATGATCAAGTTTATGCTAGGTAGCATTCCACATCAAAAATTATCTTTTTTATCATTTACCTGCTCGAGGACGAGCAGGAATTAAGCTTGGGGATGCTGATATGTCTCCATCGTATCTATAATTTTTGATTGTTTCATGCCAATATTATACAAGTTTTACATACTTTTGGCAACTTTTTATATGATTTATTGGACTAACCTATTGATCCAGTGCCCAGTGCCAGTTCCTATTTTTTGCATGTTTTTTGTATCGCAGAATATCCATATCAAACGAAGTCCAAATGCAATAAAATTTTACGAAGAATTATTTTGGAATATTTGTGATTTTGGGGGGTTGGAATCACCGCAAACTGAGTCCCCTGGTGGGCACAACCCACCAGGATCCGACTTCGGGGCTCTACTTCAGGCGCAAGGAAGCTTATATCCGGAAAAAATCGTGTTAAAATCTGAGCGCAATCGGAGTTATGGATCTCTGGGAATATAAGAAACGGTTTTCGGCCAGTTCTGGGAGCCCAAAACAGAAGAGAATGGAGATGGAGATCCCATCTCGGAGGGGCTCCCGCCCCTCCGCGGACATGGAGACCAAGGACCAGAGGGGGAACTCTCCTCCCATCTAGGGGGAGGCCAAGGAAGAAGAAGAAGAAGAAGAAGAAGAAGAAGGAGGAGGAGGGGGGCTCTCTCCCCCTCGCTTCTGGTGGCGCGGGAGTGCCACTGGGGCAACGATCGGGACGACAATCTACATCAACAATCTTGCTACCGTCAACACCAATTCTCTCCCCCTCTATGCAGCGGTGTAATACCTCTTCCCCCCGCTGTAATCTCTACTTAAACATGGTTCTCAACTCCATATATTATTTCCCAATGATCTATGGTTATCCTATGATGTTTGAGTAGATCTGTTTTGTCATGTGGGTTAATCGTGATCTTGGTTGGTATGATTGAATATTTTATTTATGGTGTTGTCCTACTGTGCCCTCCGTTCTCGCGCAAATGTGAGGGGTCCCTGTTGTAGGGTGTTGCAATATGTTCATGGTTCGCTTATGGTGGGTCGCGAGTGACAGAAACTTAAACCCGAGTAGGTGGGGCATGGCGTATGGGAATAAAGAGGACTTGATACTTAATGCTATGGTTGGGTTTCACGTCCTTAATGATCTTTAGTAGTTGCGGATGCTTTCTAGAGTTCCAATCATAGGTGCATATGATCGAAGTACAGAAAGTTTGTTAGCTCATGCCTCTCCCTCATATAAAGTTGCAAGAATGATTACTGGTACTTGTTATCGATTGCCTAGGGACAAATAACTTGTTGAGACAAACCCTTTTACTAAACACCTAAGTTTTATTATCTTGCAAAGTACTTCTACTTTTATTCTTGCAAAGTAGTTCTAGCATCACACCTACAAAATAGTTTCATACATGTTTCCGATAAAGCAAACGTCAAGTGTGCGTAGAGTTGTGTCGGTGGTCGATAGAACTTGAGGGAATATTTGTTCTGCCTTTAGCTCCTCGTTGGGTTCGACACTCTTATTTATCGAAGAAGGATACAAACGATCCCCTATACTTGTGGGTTATCAAACGCTGGCACCAAATAACAATTATTTAGGTCTAAAACTAATCCCGATGGTAGATGTAGAGGTAGCGTGCCGATGACGATCACATCGACTTTGGAACCATTTCCCACGTGCATCATCACCTCGTCCTTAGCCATTCTTTGTTTAATCCATAGCCCCTGTTTCGAGTTGCAAATATGAGCAACAGAACCAGTATCAAATACCTAGGTTCTACAACGAGCATTAGTAAGGTACACATCAATAACATGTATATCAAATATACCTTTCACTTTGCCATCCTTCTTATCCGCCAAATACTTGGGGCAGTTCCACTTCGAGTGACTAGTCCCTTTGTAGAAGGAGCATTCAGTTTCAGGCTTAGGTCCAGACTTGGGCTTCTTCCCTTGAGCAGCAACTAGCTTGCTGTTCTTCTTGAAGTTCCCCTTCTTCCCTTTGCCCTTTTTCTTGAAACTAGTGGTCTTGTTCACCATCAACACTTGATGCTCCTTCTTGATTCCTACCTCCCTAGCCTTTAGCATCGCGAAGAGCTCGGGAATTGTCTTTTCCATCCCTTGCATATTATAGTTCATCATGAAGCCTTTATAGCTTGGTGGCAGTGACTGAAGAACTCTGTCAATGACACTATCATCAGGAAGATTAACTCCCAGCTGAGTCAAGTGGTTATGGTACCCAAACATTCTGAGTATGTGTTCACTGACAGAACTATTCTCCTCCATCTTACAGCTATAGAACTTGTTGGAGACTTCATATCTCTCAACTCGGGCATTTACTTGAAATATTAAATTCAACTCCTGGAACATCTCATATGCTCCATGACGTTCAAAACGTCCTTGAAGTCCCGATTCTAGGTCGTAAAGCATGGCACACTGAACTATCGAGTAGTCATCAGCTTTGCTCTGCCAGACATTCATAATGTCCGGAGTTACTCCTGCAGCGGGTCTTGCACCTAGCGGTGCTTCCAGGACGCAATTCTTCTGTGCAGTGATGAGGATAATCCTCAAGTTACGGACCCAGTACGTGTAGTTGCTACCATCATCTTTCAACTTAGCTTTCTCTAGGAACGCATTAAAATTCAAGGGAACGGAAGCACGGGCCATCGATCTACAACAACATAGATATGCAAAAACTATCAGGTACTAAGTTCATGATAAATTACTATCAGATATTACTTAAGAACTCACACTTAGATAGACATCCCTCTAGTCATCTAAATGATCACGTGATCTATATCAACTAAACCATGTTCGGTCATCATGTGAGATGTAGTAGTTTTCAATGGTGAACATCACTATGTTGATCATATCTACTATATGATCAATGTTCGACCTTTCGGTCTCAGTGTTCCGAGGCCATGTCTGCATATGCTAGGCTCGTCAAGTTTAACCTGAGTATTCTGCACGTGCAAAACTGGCTTGCACCCGTTGTATGTGAACGCAGAGCTTATCACACCCGATCATCACGTGGTGTCTCGGCACGACAAACTATAGCAATGGTGCATACTCAAGGAGAACACTTGTACCTTGAAATTTAGTGAGGGATCATCTTATAATGTTACCGTCGTACTAAGCAAAATAAGATGCATAAAAGATAAACATCACATGCAATAAAAATATGTGACATGATATGGCCATCATGACCTTGTGCCTTTGATCTCCATCTCCAAAGCACCATCATGATCTCCATAGTCATCGGCTTGACACCTTGATCTCCATCGTAGCGTCATTGTCGTCTCGCCAACTATTGCTTCTATGACTATCGCTACCGCTTAGTGATAAAGTAAAGCAATTGCATGGCGATTGCATTTCATACAATAAAGTGACAACCATACGGCTCCTGCCAGTTGCCGATAACTTTTACAAAACATGATCATCTCATACAACAATTTATATCTCATCACGTATAGAACATATCACATCACAACATGCCCTGCAAAAACAAGTTAGACGTCCGCTACTTTGTTGTTGCAAGTTTTACATGGCTGCTACGGGCTTCTAGCAAGAACCTTTCTTACCTATGCATCAAAACCACAACGATTTTTCGTCAAGTGTGTTGTTTTAACCTTCAACAAGGACCGTCATAGTCAAACTAGATTCAACTAAAGTTGGAGAAACAGACACCTGATGACCCACAAGTATAGGGGATCTATCGTTGTCCATTCGATAATTAAGAGTGTCGAACCCAACGAGGAGCAGAAGGAAATGATAAGCAGTTTTTAGCAAGGTATTCTCTACAAGCACTGAAATTATAGGTAACAGATAGTTTTGTGATAAGATAATTTGTAACGAGCAATAAGTAACAAAAGTAAATAAAGTGCAGCAAGGTGGCCCAATTCCTTTTGTAGCAAAGGACAAGCCTGGACAAATTCTTATATAGAGAAAAGCGCTCCCGGGGACACATGGGAATTATCGTCAAGCTAGGTTTCATCACGATCATATGATTCGCGTTTGGTACTTTGATAATCTAATATGTGGGTGGACCGGTGCTTGGGTGTTGTCCTTACTTGGACAAGCATCCCACTTATGATTAACCTCTATTGCAAGCATCCGCAACTACAACAAAAGTATTAAGGTAAACCTAACCATAGCATGAAACATATGGATCCAAATCAGCCCCTTACGAAACAACGCATAAACTAGGGTTTAAGCTTCTCTCACTCTAGCAACCCATCATCTACTTATTATTTCCCAATGCCTTCCTTGTAATGCCTGGGTAATTAAGCTACAGTAATCCCACGTTAACGGTGCCACGTCACTCATGTTACTGTTGTTAATATCGCGTTGGATCAAAACTTTTCAAAATATAATTTCAAACTAATGTCAACAATAAAAGTTTTTCAAAATTTAAAACAAAAGTGTTCCGGAGGTGCCATATTTTGCATACGTAAATATGGTGTAATAAACACATTTTATAAAATTCCTAGATAATTTAAAATGATTTAAAAACAGAAAAGTAAATAAATAAAAAGAAAAGAAAATACAAAAGAGAAAACAAACAAACAAACAAAAAAGAAACCCCCCTCCCCTTGGGCCGAATGGCCCAGCTAACAGGGCACCGGCCCACCTGGCCCAACCACCAGCCGGCCCAACCACCCCCGCACCCCCATAACCTCCCCCACTTCCCCCCACTCGCCCACCGACAACCACACTCCCCCTCTCCCCGATTGGATCGGGATCGAGGAGGGAGA
>NC_041388.1:604581509-604600065 GCF_002162155.2 Triticum dicoccoides
ACCGCACCGGCGCTGCCCCTCTCTTCCTGCCGCTGCCCCACGCCGGCGCCCTGAAGCGCCCGCTCGGCCCCCGCCCGGGTTGGGCGCCAGCATGCCCCCGCGCCTGTAACCGCACCGCCCAGCGCCCGCTAGCCCCCTCGACCTATGACGAACGGGGCCCAGCCCCCTGAGAACGAAAAAAGAATTAAGAAATAATATAATTAATTAATTATTAATAATTAAAATAATTAAGTTAATTAATCCTATTTAATTAATCTAATTAACCTGTTAGTTTAATTAAACAATAATTAGTTTAACCTAAACCCTAATCAACCTAAAAGTGTATGACAGGTGGGTCCCACCGGGCCCACACGTCAGTTTGACCAGTCAACACATCTGTTGACTGCTGACGTCATGCTAACGTCATGATGACGTCAGCAAACACTATTCTGGATAATGTTGAATTAAATTAATTAAATAAATTCTAAAAATGAGTTAAAACTTTAGAAAATCATATAAAATAAACCGTAGCTCAGATGAAAATACTTTCTACATGAAAGTTGCTTTGAACGACGAGACGGATCAGGATACGCGGCCCGTTCGTCCACCACATATCCCTAGCATAGCAAACACACAACTTTCCCCCTCCAGTTCATCTGTCCGAAAACCTGAAACCCCGGGGATATTTTCCCGGATGTTTCCCCCCTTCACCGGTATTACCTCATACCGCGTTAGGGCACCCCTGGCACCACTATTTGTCATGTCATGCATCGCTATGCATCTGTTTGCATTATATTCATTGTTTCTTCCCCTCTTCTCACTGATAGACTACGAGACTGATGCCGCTGCTGGTGCCCCGATCGACTACACTGTTGACGACCCCTCTTTCTTGCCAGAGCAACCAGGCAAGCCCCCCCCTTGATCACCAGATATCGCCTATTCTTCTCTACTGCTTGCATTAGAGTAGTGTAGAATGTTACTGCTTTTCGTTAATCCTATTATGTTGCATAGCCTGTCATTGTTGCTACAACTGTTGATACCTTACCTGCAATCCTACATGCTTAGTATAGGTTGCTAGTACTTCATCAGTGGCCCTACATTCTTGTTCGTCTGCCATGCTATACTATCGGGCCGTGATCACTCGGGAAGTGATCACGTGTATATACATACATATATACATACTATACAGGTGGTGACTAAAGTCGGGTCGGCTCGTAGAGTACCCGCAAGTGATTCCGATGTGGGGGGCCGAAAGGACAGGTGGCTCAATCCAGGTAGTGGTTGGCCTGAGTTCCCGACGGCCCCCAACTG
Organism: Triticum dicoccoides; assembly: GCF_002162155.2. NCBI lineage: Eukaryota > Viridiplantae > Streptophyta > Magnoliopsida > Poales > Poaceae > Triticum > Triticum dicoccoides. The sequence continues at coordinate 604,582,800 of NC_041388.1, forward strand.
TTACTTTGTGGCGGAGCGACAGGGCAGGTTGAGACCACCTAGGAGAGAGGTGGGCCTGGCCCTGGTCGGCGTTCGTGGTTACTTCAAAATAACACGCTTAATGAGATCTGGGTATTTGATCTGAGTCTGGCTACTGGCCTATACGCACTAACCAACTACGCGGGAATAGTTATGGGCACTCGACATCGTGGTATCAGTCGAAGCCTTTGTGACGTCAACGACTGAGCGGCGTGCGCCGGGTTGGACCGCGTAATGCAACTTCCTTTGTAATGGAGGTTGCTAGGTCTGCTCTACGGCCGCCCTCGCAACGTGCAGGTGTGCAATGGGCGGTGGGCCCAGACCCCTGCGCCATAGGATTTAGACCGGCATGCTGACCTCTTTGTTGTGCCTAGGTAGGGCTGCGACGTGTTGATCTTCCGAGGCCGGGCATGACCCAGGAAAGTGTGTCCGGACAAAGGGGATCGAGCGTGTTGGGAAATGTGGTGCACCCCTGCAGGGAAGTTAATCTATTCGAATAGCCGTGATCTTCAGTAACAGGATGACTTGGAGTTGTACCTTGACCTTATGACAACTAGAACCGGATACTTAATAAAACACACCCTTCCAAGTGCCAGATACAACCCGGTGGTCGCTCTCTAACAGGGCGACGAGGAGAGGATCGTCGGGTAGGATTGTGCTACACGATGCTACTTGGTGGACTTACCTTCTGCTCTCTTCTACATGATGCAAGATAGAGGTGGCCAGAAGTGTAGTCCTCGATAGGACTAGCTATCCCCCTCTTATTCTGGCATTCTGCAGTTCAGTCCACATATACTACCCTTATTCCATTTGATACCAATGCATAGATATGTAGTGTAGCTCCTTGCTTGCGAGTACTTTGGATGAGTACTCACGGTTGCTTTGCTCCCCCTTTTCCCCTTCCTATACCCGATTTCTGCGGCCAGACGATGGAGTCCAGGAGCCAGACGCCACTGTTGACGATGACTCCTACTACGATGGAGGTGCCTACTACTACGTGCAGCCCGCTGACGATGACCAGGAGTAATTTAGGAGGATCCCAGGCAGGAGGCTTGCGCCTCTTTCGATCCGTATCCCAGTTTGTGCTAGCCTTCTTAAGGCAAACTTGTTTACTTGTCTGTATTCAGATGTTGTTGCTTCCGCTGACTCATCTATGATCGAGTTCTTGTATTCGAGCCTTCGAGGCCCCTGGCTTGTAATATGATGCTTGTATGACTTATTTTATTTGTAGAGTTGTGTTGTGATATCTTCCCGTGAGTCCCTGATCTTGATCGTACACGTTTGTGTGTATGATTAGTGTATGATTGAATCGGGGCCGTCGCAAGTTGGTATCAGATCCGACTGCCTGTAGGAATCCGCCTTCCACACTCCTTGTCCGAAGTCGAGTCTAGACATTACAAAACTTTTTACTAACATGGCTGTGTGCCTTACTGATAACCCACAAGTATAGGGGATCGCAACAACTTTCGAGGGTAGAGTATTCAACCCAAATTTATTGATTCGACACAAGGGGAGCCAAAGAATATTCTCAAGTATTAGCAGCTGAGTTGTCAATTCAACCACACCTGGAAACTTAGTATCTGCAGCAAAGTGTTTAGTAGCAAAGTAATATGATAGTGGTGGTAGCGGCAACAAAAGTAAAGACAGCAAAAGTAATGTTTTTGGTATTTTGTAGTGATTGTAACAGTAGCAGCGGGAAAGTAAATAAGCGAGAACCAGTATATGGAAAACTCGTAGGCACCGGATCAGTGATGGATAATTATGCCGGATGCGATTCATCATGTAACAGTCATAACATAGGGTGACACAGAACTAGCTCCAATTCATCAATGTAATGTAGGCATGTATTCCGTATATAGTCATACGTGCTTATGGAAAAGAACTTGCATGACATCTTTTGTCCTACCCTCCCGTGGCAGCGGGATCCTATTGGAAACTAAGGGATATTAAGGCCTCCTTTTAATAGAGAACCAGAACAAAGCATTAGCACATAGTGAATACATGAACTCCTCAAACTATGGTCATCACCGGGAGTGGTGCCGATTCTTGTCACTTCGGGGTTGCCGGATCATAACACATAGTAGGTGACTATAGACATGCAAGATAGGATCAAGAACTCACATATATTCATGAAAACATAATAGGTTCAGATCTGAAATCATGACACTCGGGCCCTAGTGACAAGCATTAAGCATAGCAAAGTCATAGCAACATCAATCTCAGAACATAATGGATACTAGGGATCAAACCCTAACAAAACTAACTTGATTACATGACAAATCTCATCCAACCCATCACCGTCCAGCAAGCCTACGATGGAATTACTCAAGCACGGTGGTGAGCATCATGAAATTGGTGATGGAGGATGGTTGATGATGACGACGGCGACGAATCCCCCTCTCCGGAGCCCTGAACGGACTCCAGATCAGCCCTCCCGAGAGGTTTTAGGGCTTGGCGGCGGCTCCGTATCATAAAACGCGATGATTTCTTCTCTTTTATTTTTTTCTCTCCCAAAGCAACTATATAGAGTTGGAGTTGGCGTCGGAGGGCATCCAGGGGGCCCACGAGGTAGGGGGCGCGCCCCCCACCCTCGTGAACAGGGTGTGGGCCCCCTGGTCTTCATCTTTGGCGAGGATTTTTTATTGTTTTTTCTAAGATGTTCCGTGGAGTTTCAGGTCATTCCAAGAATATTTGTTTTATGCACATAAAACAACACCATGGCAATTCTGCTGAAAACAGCGTCAGTCCGGGTTAGTTCCATTCAAATCATACAAGTTAGAGTCCAACCAAGGGCTAAAGTGTTTGGAAAAGTAGATACGACAGAGACGTATCAACTCCCCCAAGCTTAAACCCTTGCTTGTCCTGAAGCAATTCAGTTGACAAACTGAAAGAAAGAAAGAAAAACTTATACAAACTCTATTTGCTCTTGTTGTTGTAACTATGTCAAGCCAGCATTCAAGTTTTCAGCATAGATCATCACTAACCACATTTGCAATAATTCTCAGGTCTCATAATTACTCATATCAATAGCATAATCAACTAGCGAGTCATAATAATAAACCTCGGATGACAACACTTTCTCAAAACAATCATAATATGATATAACAAGATGGTATCTCGCTAGACCTTTCTGAGACCACAAAACATAAATGCAGAGCACCTTTAAAGATCAAGGACTGACTAGACATTGTAATTCATGGTAAAACAGATCCAATCATAGTCACACCCAATATAAATTAATAGTGATGAATGCAAATGACAGCTGTGCTCTCCAGCTAGTGCTTTTTAATAAGAGGGTGATGACTCAACATAAAAGTAAATGGATAGGCCCTTCACAGAGGGAAGCAGGGATTTGTAGAGGTGCCAGAGCTCGGTTTTGCAATAGAGATAAATTGTATTTTGAGCGGTATACTTTCATTGTCAACGTAACAACTAAGAGATGGCGATATCTTCCATGCTAAACACATTATAGGCGGTTCCCAAACAGAATGGTAAAGTTTATACTCCCCCTCCACCAACAAGCATCAATCCATGGCTTGCTCGAAACAACGAGTGCCTCCAACATACATCAGGTCCCAGGGGGAGTTTTGTTTGCAATTAATTTTGATTTAGTTTGCATAAAGCATGGGACTGGGCATCCCGGTGACCAGCCATTTTCTCGTGAGTGAGGAGCGGAGTCCACTCCTCTTGAGAATAACCCGCCTAACATGGAAGATAAGGACAGCCTTGGTTGATACATGAGTTATTCGAGCATACAAAATAGAATGTTTATTTTAAGGTTTAGAGTTTGGCACATACAAATTTACTTGGAACGGCAGGTAGATACCGCATATAGGAAGGTATAGTGGACTCATCTGGAATAACTTTGGGGTTTAAGGGATTGGATGCACAAGCAGTATTCCCGCTTAGTACAAGTGAAGGCTAACAAAAGACTGGGAAGCGACCAACAAGAGAGCGACAACTGCCATGTACATGCATTAAAATTAATAAACATTGGATGCAAGCATGAGTAGGATATAATCCACCATGAACATAAATACGTGAAGGCTATGTTGATTTTGTTTCAACTACATGCGTGAACATGTGCCAAGTCAAGTCACTTAAATCATACAAAGGAGGATACCACCCCATCATATCACATCATAATCATCGCAATAGCATGTTGGAACACAAGGTAAGTCATTATAACTCATAGCTAATCAAGCATGGCACAAGCAACTATGATCTCTAATTGTCATTGCAAACATGTTTATTCATAATAAGCTGAATCAAGAACGAGGGACTCATCATATTTACAAAAAAAAGAGGTCGAGTTCATACCAGATTTTCTCATCTCAGTCAGTCCATCATATATCATCATAATTGCCTTTCACTTGCACGACCGAACGGTGTGAATAATAATAAGAGTGTACGTGCATTGGAATAAGCTGGAATCTGCGAGCATTCAATAAACAGGAGAAGACAAAGCAATATGGGCTCTTGGTTAAATCAACAATAATGCTTATAAGAGCCACTTCAACAATTTAATTATGGTCTTCTCCTACTAACCCCCAATGAAAATAAAAGAAATAAAACTATTTACGCGGGAAAGCTCCCAACAAGCAAAAGAAGAACGGGAAATATTTTTGGGTTTTCTTTTTAATTATTACTACTACAACAGAAAAATAAACTACTACTATTTTTTGGTTTTTCTTAAGGTTTATCAAACACACAAGAAGAAAGCAGGAAAAAGAAAATAAACTAGCATGGATATTACAGTGAAAGAGTATGAGCACCGACATCTAGTAATGAGTGTGTGTGAACATAATCGTAATGTCGGTGAGAAATACGTACTCCCCCAAGCTTAGGCTTTTGGCCTAAGTTGGTCTATGGCCATGGCTGGCTTGGCTGATATCCATAATAATAGTTTTTGGGGTCGTACTGTGATGAGGAAGAAGAAGGCTCCGATGGCTGGCAATCATCTCCGGATCCCACTAATAGTTAGACTGCCGTGAAGGATCAAATTGTGGTTCCGGTTCTGGCTCCTCGGCTGGTGCAGGGTTCCGGTAGGCGTGAATAGCCATCAACGGAACAAGGTACGTGCCTACAGTCAAATCAAACAAAGAAGGAGTAGGCAGGATAATAGTCTCAGGATGATGTTTGTTAAAGAACAATTGATATTTAAGCTCTCCTGCCCTATTCTTAACAATAAAATCATGTGCCACCATACTTTTATGATCTAGATAAACACGGGGTAGCACCTTTTCTTCCTTCTCAGCATGCCTAATAGGTATGTTAAAATGTACGGCTAGGCGTGTAGCATAGATGCCTCCAAAGATGGGGCCTTTGGTACCGTTCATACTTAACCGTCTAGCAATAATACCGCCCAGACTAAAAGTGTTATCACTGTATAAACCGTGGATCAGAATAATTATATCAGGGATACTAAGGTTTCCACAGTTTCCGCGTCCAATTAAACAACGACTAGCAAATAATGCAAAGTAACGTAAAACAGGAAAATGTATGCTAGTGATTCGTGCATCGGAAACCTTCCTAGTTTCTCCTATAGTGATAGTATCAATAAACCCAACCACATCATCATGATGTGGTTCTTCTCTCTTGCCCTCAAAAGGGACTAAACAAATCCGACAGAAATCATAAAGTGACATCTCCTTATGCTCATCATATAAATGAAACTCCACCGTAGGTGGTGAGTTCATAGAATGAAAATGAAAGTTTTGCACAAAAGTATTTGTGAGTAAGAGATATTGATTGCATTGGTCGTGCAGGAAAGCGGTGAGGCCTGCATTGTGAGCCAATTCATGAAAATCTTCATAGATACCGGATGCTCTCAAGAAATCATCAGAAGGCCATTCAAACGCCCGAATCTCCGCGGTGCGCGGCAAATTATACTTAGGCTTCGGTGCCTTTTCCTTCGAGCTTTGGCTCGATGAGCCCCTCAAAAATCTCCTCATTATTATTCTGAAATAATATGAAATTCTTAGTAACTTCAAACAAAAGTGAACCAACTTTAATAAAACTGATAGCAACTACTCCTACAAGTGCCTAGAGCCTATATCAAGCATTAGAACTACTTGGAACCATATAATTTGACATGCAAGCTCAAGAACATGGTCACCTATGCAGCACAAATTTGCAAAGAATAAAGCACTGGAACAAAAACTAATTGGACCAATGGAGGAGTCACATACCAGGGAACAATCTCCCCAAGCAGTTTTGCGAGAGGTGCTTTGAGCAAGGAGATCGAAAATCACAGCAAAAGTGGTTGCAACTCGTGCTTGAGTTGGTTTTTCGGGTTTGTGTGAAACAGAGGAAGAAGATGGGTGCTGGGATAAGTGGAGGAGGGCCACCGTGGGCCCACGAGGCAGGGGGCGCGCCCTAGAGGGGGGGGCGCCCACCACCCTCGTGGCCAGGTGGCAGCTCCTCCCGCGGTAATTTTTGTACAGTAAATCCTCAAATATTCCCGAAAAATCATATTAAATTGGCATGTCATTCTGAGGACTTTTATTTTCGGGATATTTTTATATTACACGGATAAGCGAGGAAACAGACAGAAAAAACTAATTTTACTTTATTTCTACTAATTAACAGAAAGTATAGAGAGGGTACAGAAGTTTGTGCTTCTAGTTTCATCTATCTCATGCTCATAAAACTAACAAGGTTGATCAAGTCTTGTTAACAAAGTCATTCCAATAATCATGAAACCGGAGAAATTTTGAATATCACTAAGTTACCTCAACGAGGATATGCACATCCCCTATAATAAGTATATCATATTTCTTTTTGACAGTAGGAAGAGGAAATTCAAAACCTCCAATTATAATCGATGGAATTTTCCCAATGGAGTTGATACTATGAACTTGAGGTCGGTTCCTCAGAAAGTGTACCGTATGCTCATTACCATTAACATGAAAAGTGACATTGCCTTTGTTGCAATCAATAACAACCCCTGCAGTATTAAGAAAAGGTCTTCCAAGAATAATAGACATACTATCATCCTCGGGAATATCAAGAATAACAAAGTCCGTTAAAATAGTAACGTTTGCAACTACAACAGGCACATCCTCACAAATACCGGCAGGTATAGCAGTTGATTTATCAGCCATTTGCAAAGATATTTCAGTCGGTGTCAGCTTATTCAAGTCAAGTCTACGATATAAAGAGAGAGGCATAACACTAACACCGGCTCCAAGATCACATAAAGCAGTTTTAATATAATTTCTTTTAATGGAGCAAGGTATAGTAGGTACTCCGGGGTCTCCAAGTTTCTTTGGTATTCCACCCTTAAAAGTATAATTAGCAAGCATGGTGGAAATCTTAGCTTCCGGTATCTTTCTTTTATTAGTAATGATATCCTTCATATATTTAGCATAAGAATTTGTTTTGAGCACATCAATTAATCGCATACGCAAAAAGATAGGCCTAATCATTTCAGCAAAGCGCTCAAAATCCTCATCATCCTTTTTCTTGGATGGTTTCGGAGGAAAAGGCATGGGTTTCTGAACCCAAGGTTCCCTTTCTTTACCATGTTTCCTAGCAACAAAGTCTCTTTTATCATAACGTTGATTCTTTGATAGTGGGTTATCAAGATCAACAATAGGTTCAATTTCTACATCATTATCATTACTAGGTTGAGCATCATCATGAACATCATCATTAATATTTTCATTAGGTTCATGTTCATTACCAAATTGTGTTTCAGCATAAGACATAGAAATATCATTTGGATTATCAGGTGGTTCAGCAATAGGTTCACTAGAAGTTTGCACAGTTCTATCATTTTTCTTCTTCTTCTTTCTAGGAGAACTAGGAACATCAATATTATTTCTTTGAGAATCTTGCTCAATTCTCTTAGGGTGGCCTTCAGCATACAAAGGTTCCTGAGTCATTCTACCAGTTCTAGTAGCCACTCTAACAGCATAATCATTTTTCTTACTATTCATTTCATCAAGCACTTCTTTTTGAGCCTTAAGTACTTGTTCTACTTGAGTGGTAACCATAGAAGCATGTTTGCTAACAAGTTTAAGTTCGCCTTTAATATTAGCCATATAATCACCCAAGCATCTAATCATATAAGCATTTTCTTTTAATTGTCTACCAAAATAAGAATTGAAGTCATCTTGCTTAAACATAAAGTTATCAAACTCATCCAAGCACTGACTAGCAATTTTAGTAGGAGGAACTTCAGCTTTATCATATCTAAAGAGAGAATTTACCTTTACTACCTGTGTCGGGATATCAGGATCAGGAGGTTCTTCAATAAATAAAGAATTGAGATCATATGTTTCTTCAACAGGCGGTATATTAAGACCATGTATTTCTTCAATAGGAGGTAAATTCTTAACATCTTCAGCTTTAATACCTTTTTCTTTCAAAGATTTCTTTGCCTCTTGCACATCTTCGGGACTGAGGAATAGAACACCTCTCTTCTTCGGAGTTGGTTTAGGAATAGACTCAGTAATTGGAGCAGGAGCTGGCTCAGGAGGTGCCCAATTATTTTCATTTGTCAACATATTATTCAATAGAATTTCAGCTTCATCCGGTGTTCTTTCCCTGAAAAGAGAACCAGCACAACTATCCAGGTAATCTCTAGAAGCATCAGTTAGTCCATTATAAAAGATATCAAGTATTTCGGGTTTCTTAAGAGGATGATCAGGCAAAGCATTAAGTAACTTGAGGAGCCTCCCCCAAGCTTGTGGGAGACTCTCTTCTTTAATTTGCACGAAGTTGTATATTTCCCTCAAAGCAGCTTGTTTCTTATGAGCAAGGAAATATTTAGCAGAGAAGTAATAAATCATATCCTCGGGACTACGCACACAACCAGGATCAAGAGAATTAAACCATATCTTAGCATCACCCTTTAATGAGAATGGAAATATTTTGAGTATATAAAAGTAACACGATCTCTCATCATTTGTAAATAGGGAAGCTATATCATTTAACTTAGTAAGATGTGCCACAACAGTTTCAGATTCATAGCCATAAAACGGATCATATTCAACCAAAGTAATTATATCAGGATCAACAAAGAATTCATAATCCTTATCAGGAACACAGATAGGTGAAGTAGCAAAAGCAGGGTCGGGTTTCATTTTATCTCCAAGTGATTCTTTGTTGCATTTAACTAATAACCTCTTAAGCTCATATCTATCTTTGCAAGTTAAAATAGTGGCAGAAGATTCCATATAAAAAAGATAACCCTCAGGAATAACAGGCATATTTTCATCATCACTATCATCATCGTATTCAGATTCAATAATTTCTTTTTCTCTAGCCCTAGCAATTTGTTCATCAAGAAATTCACCAAGGGGCACAGTAGTATCAGGCATAGAAGCAGTTTCATCATAAGTATCATGCATAGCAGAAGTGGCATCATCAATAACATGCGACATATCGGAACGAATAGCAGAAGCAGGTGTAGGTGTCGCAAACTTACTCATAACAGAAAGTGAATCAAGTGCAGAGCTAGATGGCAGTTCCTTACCTCCCCTCGTAGTTGAGGGATAGATCTTGGTTTTTGGATCTCTCAAGTTCTTCATAGTGTCCAGCAGATATAAATCCCAAGTGACTTAAATAATAGAGCTATGCTCCCCGGCAACGGCGCCAGAAATTGGTCTTGATAACCCACAAGTATAGGGGATCGCAACAGCTTTCGAGGGTAGAGTATTCAACCCAAATTTATTGATTCGACACAAGGGGAGCCAAAGAATATTCTCAAGTATTAGCAGCTGAGTTGTTAATTCAACCACACCTGGAAACTTAGTATCTGCAGCAAAGTGTTTAGTAGCTAAGTAATATGATAGTGGTGGTAGCGGCAACAAAAGTAAAGACAGCAAAAGTAATGTTTTCGGTATTTTGTAGTGATTGTAACAGTAGCAGTGGGAAAGTGAATAAGCAAGAACCAGTATATGGAAAACTTGTAGGCACCGGATCAGTGATGTATAATTATGCCAGATGTGGTTCATCATGTAACAGTCATAACATAGGGTGACACAGAACTAGCTCCAATTCATCAATGTAATGTAGGCATGTATTCCGTATATAGTCATACGTGCTTATGGAAAAGAATTTGCATGACATCTTTTGTCCTACCCTCCCGTGGCAGCGGGGTCCTATTGGAAACTAAGGGATATTAAGGCCTCCTTTTAATAGAGAACCGGAACAAAGTATTAGCACATAGTGAATACATGAACTCCTCAAACTATGGTCATCACCGGGAGTGGTCCCGATTATTGTCACTTCGGGGTTGCCGGATCATAACACATAGTAGGTGACTATAGACTTGCAAGATAGGATCAAGAACTCACATATATTCATGAAAACATAATAGGTTCAGATCTGAAATCATGGCACTCGGGCCCTAGTGACAAGTATTAAGCATAGCAAAGTCATAGCAACATCAATCTCAGAACATAATGGATACTAGGGATCAAACCCTAACAAAACTAACTCGATTACATGATAAATCTCATCCAACCCATCACCGTCCAGCAAGCCTACGATGGAATTACTCACGCACGGCGGTGAGCATCATGAAATTGGTGATGAAGGATGGTTGATGATGACGACAGCGACGAATACCCCTCTCCGGAGCCCCGAACGGACTCCAGATCAGCCCTCACGAGAGGTTTTTGGGCTTGGCGGTGGCTCCGTATCATAAAACGCGATGATTTCTTCTCTTTTATTTTTTTCTCTCCGAAAGCAAGTATATAGAGTTGGAGTTGGTGTCGGAGGGCATCCAGGGGGCCCACGAGGTAGGGGGTGCGCCCTAGGGGGGGCGCCCCCCACCCTCGTGAACAGGGTGTGGGCCCCCTAGTCTTCATCTTTGGCGAGGATTTTTTATTATTTTTTCTAAGATGTTCCGTGGAGTTTCAGGTCATTCCGAGAATATTTGTTTTCTGCACATAAAACAACACCATGGCAATTCTGCTGAAAACAGTGTCAGTCCGGGTTAGAGTCCAAAACAAGGGCAAAAGTGTTTGGAATAGTAGATATGACGGAGACGTATCACTTATGGGCCCACGTCGCCATTTGGGTGGTATTAGGATCTTTTACTCCTCGATCCTTACTCTGGGACTCTGAACTCTCTTCTACTCGAGTTAAATGATTTTACTAACTCTAACTTTAGGATCCCGTGACCATGTTCACCCCAAAGTTGGATAAGCCCTAGTTATTCTCTAGAGTAGTATTTGAACATTATCCACATTGTCATTTGACTCCTTTGAAAACATCTTTGTTTTCATATGGAACCCACGAGACAGGTCGTGTGCCACACGACGACCATTGGTGCCTCAGGATCACCTGCTGTGTTGGTTGAGATGATGACCTATCTGGGTTATCGCTGGCACCTTGAGTACACCATCTACGAGGAGTACCAGGACTTCAACCAGGAGTAGTACCGTGCCATCGTCCACCTCTACTCTCGGGAGTATGAATCCACTACCGTGCTGCACACCGCTCATGGTGTTGGAGTGACTATCGACATGGCGGTCCACGATGCTGCTTATGCTGCTCTGACACGTCTTTGTGGAGAGTATCGGGAGTTGGACACCTCCCCTTTCAGGCACATTACTATCGCATCCGATGTTGGTGTAGAGGGATACTACACTGCTGCCTACTCCACTGTCACCCAAGAACCCTTCTACCATCAGAACCTGGTTCTGCATGCTGATGGGCTGGATAGAGCTAACCGAGCTCTTCACCACGAGTTGTACACCACCCATCAGCACATGTACCGCGCTCTGACGCTGTTGCACCCCTCTGTCCGATCTGGTGATCTGTCGCATTCTGTGATCTACCCCGCCAGGACCGTGATGCCCCAGGGTGTCGGCTGGCCAGATGTGGGAGGCTACTATCCCGCACTTGGTCCTCTTCTGCCACCTGCGCGTCGGTTCCGCACCAGAGTATCCGCGGACCCCATGCTACTCACGTGGAGGACTTCCCTTCGTGTCACTACCAGCTGTCAGGCTACACCTACCTCCACAGTTCCTCCTGGGACTGATGTAGCCTTGCCTGTTAGTGTTAGATGCATTCGCCGCGAGCCTACGTGCCGCCTATGATGTTCTTAGTTTGTGTACTGAACTCTGTGTACCGAACTCTATGCATGACCCCTTTTGTAAGATATGCCAACTACTATGTAGTATCTATCATGTTCCTTTCATTATGCATGTTTCATCATGAATGATTCTTGTCCTTGCAAATTTCTCAATGCTGAACTACCCCTATTATATATTAGCAGGATGGTTAGACCAGGTGGTCGTGGTCTTGGTGACCATGCCCCACCACCGCTGAGTACATGGCTTGTATGATCCAACAGCTCGAAATGAATCGCCAGTTCATGGAGAATATGATGGCTCATTTTCCTCGTCCCAATATGAACCAGCATCCAGCCCAAGTGACTCTGCAGGATTTCATGCACCTCAACCCAACTGTGTACCGCAGCTCAACTCAACCTCTGGATGTTGATGATTGGCTCCGTGACATCACCTATGAGATGAAGTGTGTTGATGTAGCCCCTGCCAGCTATGTCACCTTTGCTTCCTTCTTCCTGAAAGGACCCGCTGCTCAATGGTGGGATAGCCACAGGTGTACCCTGCCAGTTGGAACAATCATCACCTGGCCAGACTTCCAAGATGCTTTCTGTGCCCGCTTCATTCCTTGGGGATTCATGTACCGGAAGAAGCGCGAGTTCCGCAACCTCACCCAAGGCAAAAAAATTGTCGAAGCTTATCAGCGGGAGTTTCTGGACTTGTCCCGCTATGCTGAAGAAGACATTGCAACTGATGCACGCAGACAGGAGAAGTTCCATGATGGCCTTCAAGCTGACATCAAGCTCGCACTTCTAGTCCATGACTTTGCTGATTTCGCCACCTTGGTGAACAAGGCCATCAATGTCGAAACTGGACTACAGGAACACCAGAGCTCTCACAGGCGCAACCGTGACACGGGCTCATCTTCGGGCCCGACCTTGCAGAAGCGTAGGATATGGATTCCCAACAGCATGTACCAGCCTACTGCACCTGCTCCAAGGCAGTCCTATGTTGCACCGCGTCTGCCTCCCCCACCAACTAGGCAGCCGAGACTTCCAGCTCCACCACCCCGAGCTCCTGTTCCCACTCTCAATAATGGTCTGTGCTACAAGTGTGGCCAACCAGGTCACCTTGCCAGGAACTGCTATCAGAATCCGAACCAGAATCAACTGGCCATTCCCGCAGCTGGCCGTGGAAGCAACCAACATCGCAACAACAATGCCAAGTCTTATGGTCGTGTTCATGCCAACCACATTGATCTCAATGAAGCTCAGGACCAGCCTGCTACTGTGATGGGTACACTCCTCATAAATTCAGTACCTGCATCTATTTTATTTGATACAGGTGCATCACATTCATTCATCTCAGAGGATTTTGCATTCATGCATGGCATTAAAAATGAGGACATGAACACTTCGCTATTAGTACACACTCCCGTGGGCCAATGTCGGACCTCCATGGTTTGCAACGATGTCCCCGTTGAAATCGAAGGACTGGAATTCCTTGTCTCTCCCATCGTACTGAAGTCATGTAGCATTGATCTCATTCTGGGAATGGATTGGTTGAAAGCGCATACTGCTTCTATAGTTTGCGCCACTAAGACCGTCCATCTGCTACACCCTTCTGATGAAATAATTACCTACCAAGCTCATCTAGTTCAGAACGCCGAGGCACGACTTTATGCCTTGAATGCATTGAATGATGTACCACTCGAGGGCATTGAAAACATTATCATCGTTCGTGAATTCCAAGACGTCTTTCCAAAAGAACTTCCAGGGATTCCCCCTGCTAGAGCTGTCGAATTCATCATCGACTTGAAACCAGGCACCAGTCCTATAGCCAAACGACCCAACAAGATGCCGCCACATGAACTCACTGAGCTTAAGGAGGAAATCGACAAATCTCTTAGCAAAGGTTTCATTCGCCCAAGTTTCTCTCCTTGGGGAGCACCTTCTCTCTTTGTTAAGAAGAAGGATGGGACAAACCTATTAGTCCAAGACTACCATCCTATAAACCAAGCTACCATTCAGAATAAATACCCTCTTCCTCGGATCAATGATCTTTATGATCAACTGGCTGGTTCATCAGTGTTCTCCAAACTCGACTTAAGGTTGGGTTACCACCAGATCCGTGTTCATGAAGATGATATCCCAAAGACCGCCTTCGTGACTCGGTATGGATCATACGAGTACACCATCATGTAATTCGGCTTAACGAATGCTCCCGCCACCTTCTCTCGTCTCATGAACTATATATTCATGGATTACCTCGACAAGTTCGTCGTGCTTTATCTGGATGATATCCTTGTATTTTCCAAGAACAAGGAGGAACATGTTGAACATCTTCGTCTTGTGTTGGAAAAGCTTCAAGAGCATCAACTGTATGCTAAGTATTCCAAGTGTGAATTCTGGCTCCCCGAAGTAACCTATCTTGGGCATGTCATCTCCAAGGGTGGTATTGCCGTCAACCCTGAACGAGTCCAGGCTATTCTCGATCAGAGTCCTCCAAAGAATGTCAAGCAAGTCCAAAGTTTTCTCGGTCTCGCCAGCTATTGCCGTCGATTTGTCGAGAACTTCTCCAAGATTGCCAGGCGTCTGACTAATCTGTTGCATAAGGGTGTCAAGTACCAATGGACAGACAAGTGTCAGGAAAGCTTCCAGGCACTCAAAGACAAGTTAACTTCTACCCTAGAGCTTGCTCCACCTGATACTAAGAAGGACTTCATCATTTACTGCGACGCTGCCAGTCAAGGGTTAGGATGTGTCCTAATGCAAGAGCGCAGAGTGATTGCTTATGCCTCTCGTCAACTGCGCCCTCGCGAAAAAACTACCCAGTTCACGACCTCGAGCTTGCTGCTGTCATTCATGCTCTGAAGTAGTGGCGACATTACCTTCTCGATAATAGTTGCGAGATCTTCACTGACCACCAAAGTCTGAAGTATCTGTTTACTCAGCCAGACCTGAACCTCCGTCAGCAGAGATGGATGGAGACTGTTGCAGACTTTGATGTGGGTATATTCTATACCCCAGGCGAGGCTAATGTAATGGCTGATGCCTTGAGCTGCAAGTCTTACTGCAACCACCTCCAGGTTCACAATGTTCAGCCCTCACTTGTCGAAGAATTTAGAAAGCCGAACCTTCATATTGTTCCTCCTGGAGCACTCGCTCCCCCTCCCCCAGAGTTTCAGAAGATGAATCTCCGTGTTGTTACTAAGGGTTCTCTAAATATCCTTGCTGTCTTACCAGATCTCATAGATGGTATAAAGACTATTCAAGGTTATGACTCTGAAGTCCAGAAGATTAAACGCCATCTCACAGAAGGAAAGCCCTCATTCTTCACTATCACCGTTGATGGCGCCTTGTACTTCAAAGGCCACCTAGTGGTACCATGTTCGAGGAAAAACCTGGATCAGACTAAAAAGGTTATGAAAGAAGCTCATGATACGCCTCTGTCCATCCATCTTGGTAGTACAAAGATGTATCAGGATATTCGTCAGAGATTCTGGTGGTCTAATATGAAGCAAGACATTGCTCGTTATGTTGCTGAGTGTGACGTTTGCCGTCGTATCAAAGCTGAACATCCAAGGCCTGCTAGAACTCTGCAACCTATCTGTATTCCTGAATGGAAATGGGACCATGTTGAAATGGACTTCGTCTCTGGACTTCCCAAATCGCAGAAAGGTAATGATGCTATTCTTGTCGTCATTGACCGACTTTCTAAAGTTGCACATTTTCTGGCGGTCAAAGAAACAAGCACTGCTAGTCAGCTTGCAACTCTCTACATGTCCAGAATTGTTTCACTTCACGGTATTCCACTGGTTATCAGTTCAGACCGTGGCAGCTTATTCACTTCAAGATTTTGGGCAAGTTTCCAAGAAGCTATGGGAACCCATCTGTCATTCAGTACTGCGTTTCATCCTCAGTCGCAAGGTCAAGTTGAACGTGTCAACCAAGTTCTCGAGGACATGCTTCGAGCTTGTGTAATTTCCATCGGCAAGAAATGGGAGGAATCTCTTCCGTATGACGAGTTCTCCTATAATAATAACTATCAAGCTAGTCTGAAGATGTCCCCCTTCGAAGTGTTATATGGACGAAAGTGTCGGACCCCTCTGAACTGGTCAGAAACTTGGGAACGTCCACTCTTCAGTCCGGATATTATCCAACAGGCCGAAGAACAAGTCTGCATTATTCGTGAGAATCTCAAGACTGCTCAGTCACGTCAGAAAAGTCAGTATGACCGTCATCACAAAGACATGGTCTATCAACCTGGTGAAAAGGCTTATCTTCGAGTTACACCAATGAAGGGTGCTCATCGCTTCGGGATCAGGGGCAAGCTAGCTCCTCGCTATATCGGTCCCTTCACTATTCTCGAAAGGCGTGGAAAAGTGGCATATCAACTCGAGCTTCCGCCGAACCTTTCTCAGGTTCACGATGTGTTCCATGTGTCACAGCTTCGCCGCTGCTTCAAGGATCCAATCCGAGCAGTGGATCATGAAGTGCAAGAATTGCAACAGGACCTCTCCTATAAAGAGCATCCGGTCCTCATTCTCAACCAAGCTGAACGTCGCACACGTCAGAAGGTGATCAAGTTCCTCAAGGTCTAGTGGTCGCATCACTCTGAAGATGAAGCCACTTGGGAACGCGAGAATCGCCTGCGTGATGAATACCCCGTGATGTTTCCTTCTACCTCCTAAATCCCGGGACGAGATTTCTTGTAGTGGAGGAGTTTTGTAACGCCCGGGTAATTAAGGTACAGTAATCCCACGTTAACGGTGCCACGTCACCCCGGTTACTGTTGTTAATATCGTGTTGGATCAAAACTTTTCAAAATTTAAATTCAAATTAATGTCAACAATAAAAGTTTTTCAAAATTTAAAACAAAAGTGTTCCGGAGGTGCCATATTTTGCATATGTAAATATGGTGTAATAAACACATTTTATAAAATGACTAAATAATTTAAAATGATTTAAAATGGAAAAGTAAATAAATAAAAAGAAAAGAAAATACAAAAGAGAAAAAGAAAGAAACCCCCCTCCCCCTGGGCCGAATGGCCCAGCTAACAGGGCACCGACCCACCTGGCCCAACCACCAGGCCGGCCCAACCACCCCCGCACCCCAATAACCTCCCCCACTTCCCCCCACTCGCCCACCGACAACCACACTCCCCCTCCCTGAAATATCTCCCCCTCTCCCCAATTGGATCATGATCGAGGAGGGAG
>NC_041388.1:604600335-604695321 GCF_002162155.2 Triticum dicoccoides
TCGTTCGACGCCTCGCCGCGACGCCGCTGCCCCTACCTCATGGTCCACCCCGCCGGCCTACCTCCCGCTCCGCCTCGCCGTCGCCGGACCACCCCAAGCTGCCTCGAGCCCGTTGCCCAGAACCCTACTCCCCCCGTGAGCCGCGCCCCTCCTCTCCTTCCCCTGTCCCCACGTGGCGCCTCCCTGCCCCGCCATGGCTCACCGCTCGCTGGCCCGGCCGCTCCATCCGGCCGCGCCTCACTGCTCGTCGAAGGACGCCGGCCTGCGCCTGCGCATCCCGCCAGCCCGCACTCACTATCGCTGGCCCCGCTCGCGCCCGCTAGCGCGGCCACTGCAGCCACCACCGCACGGCTCGTCGCTGCCGGCTGCGCCCTGGCCGGCCCCTGCCTGCTTGTGCGTGAGCACGCTCGGGCCATGGCCTCGCCTCGCGCAACCGCTCGCCACCGCCGTTGCGCCCTGCCCCTGCCCGTGTCGTCCGCCCGCGCCGCCTGACTCGCCCCGCCTCCCCGCCTCGGCTCCGCCGTGCCAGACAGTGTCGGCGCCGCCCCGCTCTTCCTGCCGCTGCCCCATGCCGGCGCCCTGCATCGCCCGCTCGGCCCCCGCGCGGGTCGGGCGCCAGCATGCCCCCGCGCACGTAACCACATCGCCCAGCGCCCGCTAGCCCCCTGGGCCTATGACGAATGGGGCCCACCCCCCTGAGAACGAAAAAAAAGAATTTAAAAAATAATATATAAATAATTAAATAAATAAATAAGTAATAATTATAAAAATTAATGAATGAATGAATTAATTAATTAAGTTAATTAATCCTATTTAATTAATCTAATTAACCTGTTAGTTTAATTAAATAGTAATTAGTTTAACCTAAACCCTAATCAACCAAACAGTGTATGACAGGTGGGTCCCACTGGGCCCACACGTCAGTATGACTAGTCAACACCTCTGTTGACTGCTGACGTCATGCTAACGTCATGATGACATCAGCAAACAGTACTCTAGATAATGTTGGATTAAATTAATTAAATAAATTCTAAAAATGATTTAAAACTTTAGAAAATCATATAAAATAAACCGTAGCTGAGATGAAAATACTTTCTACATGAAAGTTGCTCAGAACAACGAGACGAATCCAGATACGCAGCCAGTTCGTCCACCACACATCCCTAGCATAGCAAACATGCAACTTTCCCCCTCCAGTTCATCTGTCCAAAAACGCGAAACCCCAGGGATATTTTCCCGGATGTTTCCCCCCTTCACCGGTATCACCTCATACCGCGTTAGGGCACCCTAGCACCGCTACTTGTCATGTCATGCATCGCTATGCATCTGTTTGCATTATATTCATTGTTTCTTCCCCCTCTTCTCTCCGATAGACTACGAGACTAACACCGCTGCTGGTGCCCCGATCGACTACGATGTTGATGAAAGTGCAACTATCCCTAGGTGGTTTTGGTAATTCATAACAACATATAGCTCATTGAGCTAATACTATTCCAAGATGATTATTTCAGGAAAGCTCAATGATTTGCATGGCATGGATGTGAAAGTGGAACCCTCAAAATGCTAAGGACAAAGGATTGGCTCAAGCTCAAAAGCTCAAGACTCTTCATTTTATATTTTAGTGATCCAAGATCACATTGAGTCTTTAGGAAAAGCCAATACTATCAAGGAGGGATGAGGTGTTGCTTAATGAGCCTCTTGCTTCATGTGCTTAGTGATATGCTCCAAAACCCTCAACTACTTTCCTATATCCACATATGACCTAAACCCTAAGCCAAACTCGGTCCTACCGATTCTTCCTACCTGGCGCCACCGAGTTTCACTTGTCATTAGCCACTGCCAAACCCTAGCAATTCGGTCCTACCGATAGGGATCTCGGTCTCACCGAGATGGGGTTGCAAACTCTCTGTTTCCCTTTTGTAACTTTTCGGTCTCACCGAAAGAGCGAATCGGTCCCACCGAGATTGCAATGTAAACTCAGTGTTTCCCCTTTGTAACTTTTCGGTCTCACCGAGTTCCACTCGGTCTCACCGAAAGAGCAAATCGGTCCCACCGAGTTTGCCTGACCAACTCTCTGGTTAGCTAATTACCAAATTCGGTCTCACCGAGTTTGTGTAATCGGTCTCACCGAGATTACGTTATGCCCAAACCCTAACCATATCGGTCCTACCGAGTTGCATATCAGTCCCACCGAAAATCTCTAACGGTCACTAGGTTTACATTTTCGGTCCGACCGAGTTTATTGATTCGGTCCCACCGAGATTGGAAAACTGTGTAACAGTTGGATTTTGTGTGGAGGATATATATACCCCTCCACCTTCTTCTCATTCGAAGAGAGAGCCATCTGAACACACACACCATTCCAACTCATATGTTCTGAGAGAGAACCACCTACTCATGTGTTGAGACCAAGATATTCCATTCCTATCATATAAATCTTGATCTCTAGCCTTCCCAAGTTGCTTTCCACTCAAATCTTCTTTCCACCAAATCCAAATCCTATGAGAGAGAGTTGAGTGTTGGGGAGACTATCATTTGAAGCACAAGAGCAAGGAGTTCATTACCTGCGCACCATTTGTTACTTCTTGGAGAGTGGTGTCTCCTAGATTGGCTAGGTGTCACTTGGGAGCCTCCGACAAGATTGTGGAGTTGAACCAAGGAGTTTGTAAGGGCAAGGAGATCGCCTACTTCGTGAAGATCTACCGCTAGTGAGGCAAGTCCTGTGTGGGCGATGGCCATGGTGGGATAGACAAGGTTGCTTCTTCGTGGACCCTTTGTGGGTAGTTGCTTCTTCGTGGACCCTTCGTGGGTGGAGCCCTGTGTGGACTCGCGCAACCGTTACCCTTGGGTGGAGCCCTGTGTAGACTCGCGCAACCGTTACCCTTCGTGGGTTGAAGTCTCCATCAACGTGGATGTAGGATAGCACCACCTATCCGAACCACGGGAAAAACATCCGTGTCTCCAATAGCGTTTGAATTCTCCAAACCCTTCCCTTTACATTCTTGCAAGTTGCATGCTTTACTTTCCGTTTCCAATATAATCTTTGCATGCTTGCTTGAATCATGTGATGATAGCTTGACTTGTCCTAAATTAGCTAAAATCTGCCAAGAACTAAAATTGGGAAAAGGTTAAGTTTTTATTTGGTCAAGTAGTCTAATCACCCCCCCTCTAGACATACTTTCGATCCTACAGTTGACGACCCCTCTTTCTTGCCAGAGCAACCAGGCAAGCCCCCCCTCGATCACCAGATATCGCCTATTCTTCTCTACTGCTTGCATTAGAGTAGTGTAGCATGTTACTGCTTTTCGTTAATCCTATTCTGTTGCATAGCGTGTCATTGTTGCTACAACTGTTGATACCTTACCTGCAATCCTACATGCTTAGTATAGGTTGCTAGTACTTCATCAGTGGCCCTACATTCTTGTCCGTCTGCCATGCTATACTATCGGGCCATGATCACTCGGGAAGTGATCACGGGTATATACATACATATATACATACTATACAGGTGGTGACTAAAGTCGGGTCGGCTCGTAGAGTACCCGCAAGTGATTCCGATGTGGGGGGTTGAAAGGACAGGTGGCTCCATCCAGGTAGTGGTTGGCCTGAGTTCCCGACGCCCCCCAACTGTTACTTTGTGGCGGAGCGACAGGGTGGGTTGAGACCAACTAGGAGAGAGGTGGGCCTGGCCCTGGTCGGCGTTCGCGGTTACTTCAAAATAACACGCTTAACGAGATCTGGGTATTTGATCTGAGTCTGGCTACTGGCCTATACGCACTAACCAACTACATGGGAACAGTTATGGGCACTCGACGCCGTGGTATCAGCCGAAGCCTTCGTGACGTCAACGACTGAGCGACGCGCGCCGGGTTGGACCGTGTAACGCAACTTCCTTTGTAATGGAGGTTGCTAGGGGTGCTCTACGGCCGCCCTCGCAACATGCAGGTGTGTAATGGGCGATGGGCCCAGACCCCTGCGCCATAGGATTTAGACCAGCGTGTTGACCTCTCTGTTGTGCCTAGGTAGGGCTGCGACGTGTTGATCTTTCGAGGCCGGGCATGACCCAGGAAAGTGTGTCTGGACAAAGGGGATCGAGCGTGTTGGGAAATGTGGTGCGCCCCTGCAGGGAAGTTAATCTATTCGAATAGTCGTGATCTTCGGTAACAGGACGACTTGGAGTTGTACCTTGACCTTATGGCAACTAGAACCGGATACTTAATAAAACACACCATTCCAAGTGCCAGATACAACCCGGTGGTTGCTCTCTAACAGGGGGACAAGGAGAGGATCGCCGGGTAGGATTATGCTACATGATGCTACTTGGTGGACTTACCTTCTGCTCTCTTCTACATGCTGCAAGATGGAGGTGGCCAGAAGTGTAGTCTTCGATAGGACTAGCTATCCCCCTCTTATTCCGGCATTCTGCAGTTCAGTCCACATATACTACCCTTATTCCATTTGATACCAATGCATAGATATGTAGTGTAGCTCCTTGCTTGCGAGTACTTTGGATGAGTACTCATGGTTGCTTTGCTCCCCCTTTTCCCCCTTCCTATACCCGATTGCTGCGACCAGACGATGGAGTCCAGGAGCCAGACGCCACCATTGACGACGACTCCTACTACGCTGGAGGTGCCTACTACTACATGCAGCCCACTGACGACGACCAGGAGTAGTTTAGGAGGATCTCAGGAAGGAGGCCTGCGCCTCTTTTGATCTGTATCCCAGTTTGTGCTAGCCTTCTTAAGGAAAACTTGTTTACTTGTCTGTACTCAGATGTTGTTGCTTCCGCTGACTCGTCTATGATCGAGTTCTTGTATTCGAGCCTTCGAGGCCCCTGGCTTGTAATATGATGCTTGTATGACTTATTTTATTTGTAGAGTTGTGTTGTGATATCTTCCTGTGAGTCCCTGATCTTGATCGTACACGTTTGCGTGTATGATTAGTGTACGATTGAATCGGGGGCGTCACATTCCTCTAGGACCAAATAATGGTGAAGTGTCATGTAGTCGACGTTCACATAACACCACTAGAGGAGAGACAACATACATCTCATCAAAATATCGAACGAATACCAAATCCACATGACTACTAATAGCAAGACTTCTCCCATGTCCTCAGGAACAAACATAACTACTCAAAAAGCATATTCATGTTCATAATCAGAGGGGTATTAATATGCATATAGGATCTGAACATATGATCTTCCACCAAATAAACCAACTAGCATCAACTACAAGGAGTAATCAACACTACTAGGAACCCACAGGTACCAATCCCATACTTAGAGACAAGAATTGGATACAAGAGATGAACTAGGGTTTGAGAGGAGATGGTTGTGACTCCCCCGATTTGACCATACACTAATCATGCACGCAAATGTGTACGATCAAGATCAATGACTCGCGAGAAGATATCACAACACAACTCTAGACACAATTAAAATAATACAAGCTTTATATTACAAGCCAGGGGCCTTGAGGGCTCGAATACATAAGCTCGAAAACACAAGAGTCAGCGGAAGCAACAATATCTGAGTACAGACATAAGTTTAGACAAGTTTGCCTTAAGAAGGCTAGCACAAAAGCAACATCGATCGAAAAGGCAAGGCCTCCTGCCTGGGAGCCTCCTAACTACTCCTGGTCGTCGGCGGCCTCCACATAGTAGTAGGCACCCTCAGTGTAGTAGCAGTCGTCGTCGAAGGTGGCGTCGGGATCCTGGGCTCCACCATCTGGTTGCGACATCCGCGAAGGATGGAAAAAGGGGGAAAAGAGGAAGCAAAGCAACCGTGAGTACTCATCCAAAGTACTCAGCAAGCAAGGATCTACACTACATATGCAAAATTATCAAAGGAAGGTTGTATATGTGGAGTGGGCTGCAGAAATGCCAGAATAAGAGGGGGAGAAGCTAGTCCTATCGAAGACTAGCATTTTCTGGAAACCACCATCTTGCAGCAAAAGGAGGGAGTAGAGTAGCATAAAGTAAAGTAGTAGAAGTGTTATCAACCTCGGCCAGATATCCTTTCTCGACTCCCTGCGAGAAAGCAAACCCAGAGCCATACTATCCAGTTATCATCTCATATCCAAGTCTCATCTCCATGTCTCACGTCAAGTATCCAGTTCTAGTTGTATCGATTGGGATACAACTCCAAGTGTCCGTTATCGTAGGACAGGCTATCGATATATGTTTTCTTCCCTGCAGGGGTGCACCAACTTACCCACCACGCTCGACTAACTCCAGCCGGACACACTTTCCTGGGTCATGCCCGGCCTCGGCCAAACAATACGCCGCAACCCGACCTAGGATTAATAGAGAGGCCAGCACGCCGGACTAAACCTATGCCCCCAGGGGTCATGGGCCATCTCCCCGGGAACTCCTGCACGTTGTGTACGCGGCCGGTGAGCAGACCTAGCTACCTCCTTCAACAAGGTAGGTGCTTACCAGTCCAACCCGGCCCGCACCGCTCAGTCGCTGATGTCTATTAAGCTTCGGCTAATGTATATGACGCAGAACGCCCATACTATGCCCACGTGATGGTCTGTGCTATCAGGCCAGAGGCCCCTCGGATCAAATATCCAAATCGTAGTGGATTAGGATCGCGCGGTAACGAGCAGAGACTCACGATCGATGTGACCCCGTCGCCCCATCTCGAGTACTTGCGGCAAGGGCTAAGAATGCCCGGCCACGCCTCGTAAGTATCTCGCGGGCACCTTCTAGGTCAACCCAACTCCACATCACTCGCTATTAAGCTCGCGCGGGTACCCCTCAGGGTCGACCCGTCTTTAGTAACATGGTTCAGTGTAAAGTCATAGTAACCATAGTAACTGTGTGTCTAACACCAAGGAGAAAACCCGAGGAATCACCCTCGGTGAATTCCACTCGATGTTATCATCAAGGTGAACGTAAGAGGATCCACCCTCGAGGTTCACACTTGAGGGGTTGCACAACAGAGCCATAACGGAAGTGGTTAAGGAGGAAACCACCCTTGATGACCTCGGCTGTATAGCTACACTACTGTGATCTCATCAGGAATGATGTGAGAGGTTCCACCCTCGGCACTCGATGGTAACTCTACAGAGTCATACAACTAGGGGGGTGATGTGCGGTGTCGAGGCCTGGACGTCGATCACGTTGATCGAGTCATTGAAAATAAAGCGGGGCAACTGGGACAAGGTGGGGGTCACTGATGGATCACTAACCAACCTATACTAAGCAGTTTAGGATAAGCAGGTAAGGTATGAAAGCAGGTAACAAAAACAGGCTATGCATCAGAGTAGGATCATACATAAAGCAGTAGCAGTTCTAATGCAAGCATGAGAGGGAAAGAAATGGGCGATATCGGAATGCTCAAGGGGGGGGTTGCTTGCCTGGAAGCTCTGCGGTAAAGGAAGAAGGGTCGTCGAAGACGTAGTCGATCACGGGGGCATCGACAGCGGTCTCGGGGTCTACCAAAAAGAAGTAAAGGAGGGGGAACATAATAAATAACAAAGCAACGAATCATGACAAAGCAAAACGTTGCGTTGGGGTGACCTAACGCGATGCTACACGTTGCAGATGAAGTGAGAAAATAACTGGAACGTTTTCCCGGTTTCGGACATCTGTCGGACAGATGAACCAGAGGGAAAGGTTCCATGTTTGCAATGATGGAGACATCTGACAGGTATTTGGATAGCGTATTCGGGTTCGTCTCATTTTTCTGGTCATCTTTCATCTAGAAAACTTTTGCATCGGAGCTACGGTTTATTTTCTATGATTATCCAAAGTTTTAAAAGATTTCTGCAATTACCGGAATTATCTTAAATTCAAAAATAAAAGTGCTGATTCTTTTTATACCTAGACTGCGCTAGCCAGAGTAGCAAGAGTCAAAGACAAGTGGGGCCTGGGTTAAAGTCAACACAGTCAAACTGACTGGTCAACAAGGTTAGTGGGACCCAGCTGTTGTAGTCACATGGGCAACTTAAAAGAATTAACTAATTTAGTTAGGGGGTGGGTCCTGCTGTCATAGACAGAACCTGAATTAGATTCATTTAATTCGGTTAATTAAGCAAAGTGGCCCTCACGTCATACTCTACTAGTTGAACTAGCTAGGCAATTAGACTAATCTAACTTAGTACAGTATATTAAACAGGGCCACCCCCATGTGTGCACACACGCATAGCATGGGAGCCACATGCCATGGCTATGGCCAGTCGGCCACTGCCCAGGCGAGCGCGCGCTACTAGGGGAGGGCACCGGCTCATGTGGGTGTGGGTGTGGACGCGCGTGCATGGCGCGGCTGGGGTGCACGCAGGCGGGTACGGCGACGGGTGCGGGCGGCAGCGGCGCAGCAGCAGTAGCACGACAGAAGGAGCGTAGCAAGTACCAGCGGTAGCAGGCAGCAACATCAACAGAGCAGCGATAAGAGCATCAGCAGGGCAGCGGGAAACAGGCTTCAAGCGGCAGCAGCAGTACAAGAGTGGGGCACGGCGGACGCGGGCAGGCAACTGCGGCAGCAGGCAAGCGCGCGCTGAGGCAGGGCCGGGCGCAGCAAGCCACCGGGGCGTTGGTGGCAGCAGGTGAGCCGACGAGGCATGGCGCGCGGGGCCTGGCCGGCGAGGGTGGCGCAGGCAGGGGCCAAGGCGGAGCCATGAGCGCGCGTGCACCGACAGGCGACAGCGCGGCGCAAGCGGGCATGGCGGGTAGCCGCGACGGAGGGGGCGCGGTGGCCGGAGGCATGGGGCATGGACGGCGCTAGCGGCAGCACAACAACAGCAGTAGCACACATGCAACAACAGTAGTAGTAGCAGTACGCGCACACGCGTACGCGGGGTTCGAACACAACGGGGTCGGCAGGCTACGGCGACGGGATGGAAAGAAGAGGGGGGAAACGGAGGAGGGGCACACCAAGAGTCGTAGGGAGGTGGCAGCGGGTTCGAGGGGGCGGGTCGGGGTGGCCAGAGACGAGGACGAGGGCGTCGGCGTTCGAGGAAGGAGACGGCTTAGGGAAGCTTGAAGGGGTCGAGGCGGAGCGAGTTGACGGCGGCGAGCTTCGGGCGTCGATGTGGAAGACGAGTTCGATCCACTCGGTGTAGGGGCTCCGATGCCGAATCTGTCCATGCAGTCGACGTAGTCGACGACGGCGGAGCGCTTGGACAGATTCCCAGGCGCCGGGGAGCTGGGTCGGCGCGAGGACGACAGGGTTCACAGCGATGGTGACTCGGCTTCTTGCAGGAGAGAAGAAACAGCGCGAGAGGGGGGATGAGGGGCTAGGGTTTCAGCAGGAGGGGGGAGGTCTTATGGCCGCTGGGGAGGACCGGATGGCCAACGCGTGGCAATTGAAGCCATGGACACGGTGCGTGCGTCCATGGCGCCTATGATGAACAGGGAAAGAAGGAGACAGGGGTAGTTGGGCTGGGCTGTTGCGCTGTGCGACAAGCCCATGTGCACATTAGCTATTTAGCTCTTTTCTCTTTAATCTATTCTGTCAAATAATTGTCTCGGTTTTGCATTTAGTTAAAATAGCAAATGATTTTTTTTGAACAAGAAACTTGGCACATAACTGAAGCACATTATTTTCTAGGAGTCACAAAAAGTTTGAGGTCAAAAAGAGTTATCTAACCATTTTTAAAAAATTGAAAAGGCCAATTTTAAATGTTGGCAGACCACTAAATAAATTCCCAGGGGGACTTGGGAATCCAAAAGAGGTTGGTTCCAACATGACAAATAACCAGAGATTATTTGCCACACTTTGAACATTTTAGTTTTCATGTTTGGATCAAGTGAGTTTGAGTTTGAAAATGAAGAGTGATTTGGATTTAAATGAAGAGTGATTTGGATCAAGTGAGGATTAGCAACAGTAATGTGATGACATGGCATCATTATTGGAGGGTTGCTGTAGCTTAAATATCCGGGCGTCACAATGGTGCTGGTGAAGAATGTTGATGGAGATTGACCCCCTCTCGATGACAGGATCATTGGTGATGACGATGGCGATGATTTCCCCCTCCCGGAGGGAAGTTTCCCCAGCAGAACAGCTCCGCCAGAGCCCTAGATTGGTTCCACCAAGGTTCCGCCTCGTGGCGGCGGAGTCTCGTCCCGAAAGCTTCCTTATTATTTTTTCCTCAATAAAAGACTCCATATAGCAGAAGATGGGCATCGGAGGGCCACCAGGGGGGCCCACGAGGCGGGGGGCACGCCCCCCACCCTCGTGGCTAGGGTGTGGCCCCCCTCTGGAACTTCTTGCGCTCAGTATTTTTATATATTCTAAAAATGACTTCCGTGAAGTTTCAGGACTTTTGGAGCTGTGTAGAATAGGTCTCTGATATTTGTTCCTTTTCCAGCCCAGAATCCCAGCTGCCGGCATTCTACCTCTTTATGTAAACCTTGTAAAATAAGAGAGAATAGGCATAAGTATTGTGACATAATGTGTAATAACAGCCCATAATGCAATAAATATTGATATAAAAGCATGATGCAAAATGGATGTATCAACACCCCCCCAGCCACCTGTGTGCGAAGCATGTCGGTAGAACCAGTCTCGTGAACGCGGTCATGTAATGTCGGTCCGGGCCGCTTCATCCAACAATACCGCCGAATCAAAGTAAGGCATTGGTGGTAAGCAGCATGACTATTATCGCCCACAACTCTTTGTTTTCTACTCGTGCATATCATCTATGCATAGACCTGGCTCTGATACCACTGTTGGGAATGTAGCATGCAATTTCAAAAAAATCCTACAATCACGCAAGATCTATCTAGGAGATGCATAGCAACGAGATGGGGAGAGTGTGTCCATGTACCCTCGTAGACCGAAAGCGGAAGCGTTAGGTTATGGTGGTTAATGTAGTCGAACGTCTTCACGATCCAACCGATCCAAGTACCAAAGGTACGGCACGTCCGTGTTCAGCACACGTTCAGCTCGATGACGTCCCTCGAGCTCTGGATCCAGTAGAGGGTCGAGGGAGAGTTCCAGCAGCACGACAGCGTGGTGATGGTGATGGTGACGTGATCCGAGCAGGGCTTCGCCTAAGCACTACGACAATATCACCGGAGGAGTGATACGTCTCCAACGTATCTATAATTTTTGGTTGCTCCATGCTATAGTATCTAATGTTTTGGATGTTTATGGGCTTTATTATACACTTTTATATCATTTTTGGGACTAACATATT
This sequence comes from Triticum dicoccoides, assembly GCF_002162155.2. Taxonomy (NCBI): domain Eukaryota; kingdom Viridiplantae; phylum Streptophyta; class Magnoliopsida; order Poales; family Poaceae; genus Triticum; species Triticum dicoccoides. Next base: position 604,611,486 of record NC_041388.1, read on the forward strand.
AACCTAGAGCCCAGTGCCAGTTTCTGTTTTTACCTTGTTTTAGAATATCGCAGAAAAGGAAAACCAAACGGAGTCCAATTGACCTGAAACTTCATGGAACTTATTTTTGGATCAGAAGCAACCAGGGAGACTTGGAGTCTACATCAAGGAAGCTTCGAGGAGGCCACGAGGTAGGGGGCGCTCCCTCCACCCTCTTGGGCCCCTTGTGGCTCCCCTGACGTACTTCTTCCGCCTATATATCTCCATATACCCTAAAAACATCCGAGAGCACAATAGATCGGGAGTTCCACCGTCAGAAGCCTCCGTAGCTACCGAAAGCCAATCTAGACCCGTTCTGGCGCCCTGCCGGAGGGGGAATCCTTCTCCGGTGGCTATCTTCATCATCCCGGTGCTCTCCATGACGAGGAGGGAGTAGTTCTCCCTCGGGGCTGAGGGTATGTACCAGTAGCTATGTGTTTGATCTCTCTCTCTCTCTCTCGTGTTCTTGAGGTGATACGATCTTGATGTATCGCGAGCTTTGCTATTATATTTGGATCCTATGATGTTTCTTCCCCCCCTCTACTCTCTTGTAATGACTTGAGTTTCCCCTTTGAAGTTATCTTATCGGATTGAGTCTTTAAAGATTTGAGAACACTTGATGTATGTCTTGCCGTGCGTATCTATGGTGACAATGGGATACCACATGATTCACTTGATGTATGTTTTGGCGATCAACTTGCGGGTTCCGCCCATGAACCTATGCATAGGGGTTGGCACACGTTTTCGTCGTGATTCTCCGGCAGAAACTTTGGGGCACTCTTTGAGGTTCTTTCTGTTGGTTGAATAGATGAATCTGAGATTGTGTGATGCATATCGTATAATCATACCCATGGATACTTGAGGTGACATTGGAGTATCTAGGTGACGTTAGGGTTTTGGTTGATTTGTGTCTTAAGGTGTTATTCTAGTACGAACTCTAGGGCTGTTTGTGACACTTATAGGAATAGCCCAACGGATTGATTGGAAAGAATAACTTTGAGGTGGTTTTGTGCCCTACCATAATCTCTTCATTCATTCTCGGCTATTAGTGACTTTGGAGTGACTCTTTGTTGCATGTTGAGGGATAGTTATGTGATCAAATTATGTTATTATTGTTGAGAGGACTTGCACTAGTGAAAGTATAAACCCTAGGCCTTGTTTCAACCCATTGCAATACCGTTTACGCTCACTTTTATCATTAGTTACCTTGATGTTTTTATATTTTCAGATTACAAAAATCATTATCTACTATCCATATACCACTTGTATCACCATCTCTTCGCCGAACTAGTGCACCTATACAATTTACCATCGTATTGGGTGTGTTGGGGACACAAGAGACTCTTTGTTATTTGGTTGCAGGGTTGCTTGAGAGAGACCATCTTCATCCTACGCCTCCTACGGATTGATAAACCTTAGGTCATCCACTTGAGGGAAATTTGCTACTGTCCTACAAACCTCTGCACTTGGAGGCCCAACAACGTCTACAAGGAGAAGGTTGTGTAGTATACATCAAGCTTTTTTCTGGTGCCGTTGCCGGGGAGGTGAGTGCTTGAAGGTATATCTTTAGATCTTGCAATCGAGTCTTTTAGTTTCTTGTTTTATCGCTAGTTTAGTTTATAAAAGAAAACTATAAAAAAATATGGAATTGAGTTTGTCTCATACGCTTCACCTTTTTAATATCTTTCGTGAGTATGATGGAAAGGATAATTGTGCTCAAGTGCTAGAAGAAGAAATTTATAAAATGTTCGGCACTAAATATTTGAATGATGAGCATGATTGCAATGTTGTTAGTATGAATTTCTTGAATATCCATGATGCTAATGATATGCAAAGCCACAAGCTTGGGGAAGCTATGTTTCATGAAGATGATATTTTTTGTCCCCCAAGTTTTGATGAGCAAATTTATTATGATGAAAGCATGCCTCCTATCTATGATGATTATTGTGATGACACGTATGCTCTAAATAATAATGATTACCATGAAACTTGTCATCTTGATTTTAATTCTCAATCACATGATAGTTATTTTGTTGAGTTTGCTCCCACTATTATTCATGAGAAGAACTTTGCTTATGTGGGGAGTAATAAAATTTCTATACTTGTAGACCATGAAAAGAATGCTTTAGGTGCTGGTTATATTGTTGAATTCATTCATGATGCTACCGAAAATTATTATGAGGGAGGAATATATGCTTGTAGTAGTTGCAATAATATCAAGTTTCCTCTCTATGTGCTTAAAATCTTGAAGTTATGCTTGTTTTGCCCTCCTACGCTAGTTGATTATTGTTCCCACAAGTTGTTTGCTCACAAAATCCCTATGCATAGGAAGATGGTTAGGCTTAAATGCGCTAGTCATATTCTTCATGATGCTCTCTTTATGTTTCAATTCTTATCCTTTATGTGAGCATCATTGAAATCATCATGTCTAGCTATGGGCGTCAAACGATAGCGCTTGTTGGGAGGCAATCCAACTTTATTTTTGTTCCTTACTTTTTGATCCTGTTTAGTAATAAATAATTCATCTAGCCTCTGTTTAGATGTGGTTTTATGCTTTTAATTAATGTTTGTGCCAAGTAGAACCTTTGGGAAGACTTGGGGAAAGTCTTTGCGATCATGCTGTAAAAAACAGAAACTTTAGCGCTCACGAGAATTGCTGCCATTTTTATTTGGAAAGTGCTATTTAGTTAATTCTTTTTGAGGATGGTTAATAGATAAATTACTCAGGTCCAGCAATTTATTTGAGAATTTTATGAGTTCAGAAGTATACGTTTGATCCAGATTACTACAGACTGTTCTGTTTTTGACAGATTCTGTTTTCGATGTGTTGTTTGCTTATTTTGATGAATCTATGGCTAGTAAAATAGTTTATAAACCATAGAGAAGTTGGAATGCAGTAGATATAAGACCAATATAAATAAATAATGAGTTCATTACAGTATCTTGAAGTGGTGATTTATTTTCTTATACTAACGGAGCTTACGAGTTTTCTGTTAAGTTTTGTGTTGTGAAGTTTTCAAGTTTTGGGTAAGGATTCGATGGACTATGGAATAAGGAGTGGCAAGAGCCTGAGCTTGGGGATGCCCAAGGCACCCCAAGGTAATATTCAAGTATAGACAAGAGCCTAAGCTTGGGGATGCCCCGGAAGGCATCCCCTCTTTCGTCTTCGTTCATCGGCAACTTTACTTGGAGCTATATTTTTATTCACCACATGATATGTGTTTTGCTTGGAGCGTCAATTTATTTTGTTAAGATTTGCTTGCTGTTATTTAGAAAAATGTTTTGAATCTTTTATTTCAATAAAAGTGGCATTGATAGCCTTTACTATGCCTATTTTACAAGTCCTCATGTTGCTGTTTAAAAACAGAAAGTTTACCGCTGTTGCAATAATTCCCTAGAAAAGTAAGAATGTGATAAAATGTTGAAACCTTTTGCATATTAAGATCTGATAAATTTACTACAGTGGGCATTTTATTTCATAATTTTTGGAGCTAGGGAAGTATGGATGTTGCTGGATTCTTTACAGACTGTCCTGTTTAGGCAGATTGCTGTTATGTTTGCATTGTTTGCATATGTTTGCTTCTTTAATGATTCTATTTGAGGATAGGACTATTAAATATGCAGAGGCATTTAGTATGCAATGTTGAATAATAATTTTAGTGATTTGCTACAGTAGAGTATGATAATACAAAATCGTCATCGAATGTTAAGCGTGCGGACCCTACGGGTTCGAGAACTATGTAGACATGACTGGGACACCTCTCCAGTCAATAACCAATAGCGGAGCCTGGATGTTCATATTGGTTCCCACAATTTCTACGAAGATCTTTATCGTTCGTACCGTTATGACAACATACGTTATTCCCTTTGTCACCGGTATGGTACTTGCCCGAGATTTGATCGTCAGTATCTTCATACCTAGTTCAAACACATTGCCGACAAGTCTCTTTACTTGTTCCGTAATGCATCATCCCGTAACTAACTCATTAGTCACATTGCTTGCAAGGCTTATTATGATGTGTGAGGGAGTCCCGGATTAGGGGTTCTCCGGACAGCCGGACTATCTCCATTGGCCGGACTGTTAGACTATGAAGATACAAGATTGAAGACTTCGTCTCGTGTCCGGGTGGGACTCTACTTGGCGTGGAAGGAAAGCTAGGCAATACAGATATGGATATCTCGTCCTTTCTAACCGACCTTGTGTAACCCTAACCCTCTCCGGTGTCTATATAAACCGAAGGGTTTTAGTCCGTAGGACAACAACCATAACATAAAATCATACCATAGGCTAGCTTCTAGGGTTCAGCCTCTCTGATCTCGTGGTAGATCTACTCTTGTACTACCCATATCATCAATATCAATCAAGCAGGACATAGGGTTTTACCTCCATCAAGAGGGCCCGAACCTGGGTAAAACATCGTGTCCCCTGCCTCCTGTTACCATCCGGCCTAGACGCACAGTTCGGGACCCCCTACCCGAGATCCGCCGGTTTTGACACCGACATTGGTGCTTTCATTGAGAGTTCCTCTGTGTCGTCGTCGTTAGGCTTGATGGCTCCTACTATCATCGATAGCGATGCGGTCCAGGGTGAGACTTTTCTCCCCGGACAGATCTTCGTATTCGGCGGCTTTGCAATGCGGGCTAATTCGCTTGGCCATCTAGAGCAGATTGAAAGCTACGCCCCTGGCCATCAGGTTAGATTCGGAAGTTTGAACTACACGGCCGACGTCCGCGGAGACTTGATCTTTGACGGATTTGAGCCACAGCCGGGCATGCCGCACTGTCGCGATGGGTATGGCCTAGCTTTGCTGCTGAACAGTACCCTAGAGGCTGTGCCGGCATCAGCTCCGACCCTTAGCTCAGAGCCAACTGCGCCAGTCGAGGACGGGTGTCACACCCTAGCTAGTCATGCATTAGAGTGTTGCATCATGTTTACTTTTTCATCAGAAACTTGAAATGGGGATGACAGAACCCCCAGTCCCCTCTGAAACCAACTAGGGTTTACTAAAATAATTTTCAATGAACCTGAAATGCCCTTCTAAAATGCCCATCATTTTTGTCTTGGTTCAGAACCTCTGCCAAAAGTGGTGCACATTTTCCTAGGCCATCTTAGGGTTTTTGAATTAATTCATAAATATTTGAATTTGGGCATTTAAAATTATATAAAATATTTAAATGCTCAAATACCTCCAAACTAAAATGTTTCATGTTGGAAATAATCCAACTATGGACCAGGAGTGAATTGGTGATTTTTGAAGTTGCCTAGGTATTTTATTAAATTCAACAAAGTTGCAGATATATTAAATAAAAACAGAAACAGAAAAAAAGGGGGAAAGCTTACCTGGCGCCTGCCCCGGCCCACCTGCCGGCCCAGCCCAGCACCGCTCCAGCGAGCTGCTTGCCGGCCAGGCAGGCAGGCAGGTGCCCGACGGCGACCGCGGCGTGCGCCACGCACCTGCTCGCCGCCTCGCCGCTCCCCTCGCCAGGTGACGTCGTGGATCGGCCTCTCTCTCTCCCCCGAACCCCCCAGACACCCCCTCTCCTCTCCAGCTCCTCCCCCTCGCACGCCCCAGCCATGGCCGACGCCATCGCCGCCACCCCCTCGCCGTAGCCACGCCCTCCGACCACCCCACGCCGTCTCACCGTGTCCAGGAGCTCCGCCGCTGTCCACTTCATCGAGCAGCCGAGCCCCGAGCGCTCGCAACGCCCGAGACCACCGCACCGACCTCGCCCGAGCTCACCGTCGCCGGAGATCCCCTTCAACGCCGTCGTCGCTCCGGTCCATCTTCGGCCGCACCAAGAACTCCGTCGCACTCACTGTGAGCTTAGCCATCTTCCCCTCCCTTCCGTTCTTGCTCCCGAGCCGTGTAGCAACCTCCCGGAGCTCAACCGCACCCACCGCCGTGGAGCTCGTCGCCGACGTGCTCCCGGTCATCCCCCGGCCACAAGATGGTGTCCATCTTACTCACCAAGTTCCGCAGCACCTAGCTAGCTACTCCACGAGCCTCACCGAACCCTCTAGCGCCAAGTTCACCTCCGACCGAACCCCGGTGGCCGCCAAAGTCGTCGCCGGCGCCAACTCCGGCCACCCCGACCCCAACGGACTCCGCCAAGAGCTGCGGTTTGTCCTCAGCTCCACTCCGGTGGTCTCCGCGGCCCATTTGGTGGCCGAAATGGTCAAAACCACTTCCGCCGCCGCGTCGGGCTCGCCGGCGGCTAAACGCCGGTGCAGCCGACCGGGTTTGACCACGGGTGGGCCCTGGTTGACTCCCCTGAGTCAATGACAGGTGGGGCCCAGCCCTGTTAATTAAACAGGATTAGTTTTAATTAAAATAATCACCCTGACATGCGGGACCCACTGTCAGGTTTGACCTGGACCAGTTCCGTTGACCTGCTGACGTCACACTGACGTCAGGCTGACGCAGTAATTGATTTTCTGGATTTAATTTAAATCAGGAAATTCCAGAATATTATTTAAACTTCAAAAATTCATAACTTTTATTCTGTAACTCCAAATTGGACAAATTATATATGAAAAATGATCAGAAAAATCCAATCTATCCATCTGTACTATTTTCATGCATGATCAAACAAGTTAAATTGATGTTTTAAGCAGAACAAGGAAAAGCACTTTAAAAGGCCATATTTGAATTTGAAATTTGAATCCTTGATTCAAATTTGTTCAAACCCTTCTGGTTTTAGTTGCATTAGCCCAATACACTCATTTTGCCATGTCTCATGCATGCATCATATTGTTGCATATTGTTTGGTAATGTTTGTGAATCGGTGCTCTCTGCGGCAGGTTCTGTCCCCGAAGAGTACCGTGATTACCCTAACGAAGAACCGTATCAGTGCATCGAACCATCAGGCAAGCAACCAACCATTTGATCATATTGATACAATCCCATGTTCTCGCTCCTGCTCTCTTTTACTGCATTAAGACAACGCATTTCAAACTGCTGTGTGCTACGGTAGTTGAACCCATTTCCTCTGCATGACCTGTCATTGCCACAGTAACTAGATGAAACCCACTAGCATGTGTAGGAGTTGTTTGAGCCATATGTATGTGTTGTTCCTACCTTGCCATGCCTGCTATGCTTAGAGTCGTGTCAGGTCTGGTTCATCTGGGTGATGGGCTAGAGTGAAATGTTTATGTCGGTAATGAGAGTGGTGTGGTGAACACGATTTGGTAAAGGTATCGATGAGAGGCCATGTAGGAGTACATGGTGGGTTGTTTCATTGAAGCCGACCTTAAGCACTGAGATCTGTATGTGTGATTTAAGAATCAGCTACTACCATGCATTGGGCCCGAAACCAATGGACCCTCTCGGCTTCTTATTCACCCTAGTTCTCCGTCCAGGAGTTGCAAGTAGTTTCTCGTGTTTGTAGCCTACTGGAGGCCGTGGACAGCGCTGACCGTAGGGGTGGGCTGTGATGCGGTAGGTACGTGGCACGGTGTACCGAATACCCGTTAGGTATCTCGGGAACCCTGTTCACATCGTTCGGGGCCGTATGGGAAACCTCGGCCGGACTCCCTGCGGATGGAACCTGGATAGGCGATAAACCTGGACTGGAGGCTTAGGTGATTAGGTAGGTCGTGGCCGACACCCACGTTGGGCTTCCGCTTGAAGGTTGCCGAGTACATGTCGTGTAAACGACGGTAAGTGGTGAGAGCGTGTATGAAGAAGTACACCCCTGCAGGGTTAACATGATCTATTCGAATAGCCGCGTCCGCGGTAAAGGACTACTTGGTTGCTTATACAGTTCATAGACAAGTACATGGAAACTGTTAAAAGCCTCAAGATAAGTGTGAGTGCCGAGGATGGCTCTTCCGTAGGAAGACGGAGGCGGATCCTCGGTAGTGTATTGAATTGGTGAGTAGTGGACTCGTGTGCGCAAAACCATTTCAAGTTGGAGTCTCGTAGGATAGTCTAGCCAAGAGTCAAAGCTGGCTTGCTGCAATAACTCCACCAACCCTTCTTGATAATATGCATGTATGTAGGTTCTGATGTAAGTCTTGCTGAGTACATTTGTACTCATGTTGCTATAATCTACATTTTTACAGAAGACGCTGCAACCCCTTCTGATGGGTTCTATGTAGACGTTGACATCAACGAGTAGGCTAAAGACCCAGGTGGTGACCCTGAGCTTGTGAAGGACCTTGTAGTATAGCTAGGCTTCCCAAGCCTCTTTATTTTACTAGTTGTCTGTACTCAGACAAGTTACTTCCGCTGCTGGTTTGTATGACTGTATGACTTGTATGTTGGGTCGTGAGACCCGTACCTGTGTGTATGTCATGTATGGCTCTCTGAGCCTTAAATAAAGTACTTGTGTCATAGATTCATGTTGTTATGCTTCGTTGTATTTGCACATATCGAGCATATTGTGTGTATGATTGAAATGCTTGGTATGTGTGGGATCTGACTATCTAGTTGTTTATCTTTAGTAGCCTCTCTTACCGGGAAATGTCTCCTAGTGTTACCGCTGAGCCATGGTAGCTTGCTACTGCTCTGGAACACTTAGGCTGGCCGGCATGTGTCCTTCTTCGTTCCTGTGTCTGTCCCTTCGGGGAAATGTCACGCTTTGAGTACCGGAGTCCTGTTAGCCCGCTACAGCCCGGTTTACCGGAGTCCTGCTAGCCCAGTGCTACAGCCCGGACCCACTTGCTGATGACCGACACGTTCGAAGTTGGGTCATGAATGCCTGTCCCTGTAAGTCTGTGCCACTTTGGGTTTACGACTAATCATGTCAGCCCGGGCTCTTTATCATATGGATGCTAGCGACACTATCATATACATGAGCCAAAAGGCGCAAACGGTCCCGGGCAAAGGTAAGGCGACACCCGTGAGGATACCGTGCGTGAGGCCGCAAAGTGATATGAGGTGTTACCGGCTAGAGCGATGTGACATCGAGTCAGGGTCCTGACAGCGTTGGCATCAGAGCCGGACTGCCTGTAGGTTCTCCAAGCCAAACTGGTCGATGTTGAGTCTAGAAATTCTTTAGTTATATGTAGGGGAATTGTTTGTGGGTGGGAACGTAAGGCTCCTTTTACTTCTTTATCTTATAACATTCTGATCTGAGTCAGTCCATTCTTCTACCGGGGGTTAAGGAATTAGGATCTATTCTCTCTATCAGGATCACGTGTTACTATTCAGTAGTACCTTATAAGTTTGATGGATACAAGCCTAGTTCAGTTCTACTACCACATTATGTTGTTAGAATGGAATCAGAACTTGATACGATGATGTTGAGTGTGTACGAAATCCTTTGTCAAATGTCTCAAATCCTTCTTGAGCATTTACAGCTGTTATGCTGCCGAAATTTTGCTAGAAATTCTAATGCCCTTGCATTATGATTGTGCTTTCAGATGGCCACTCGCGACCTCAATCAAGTGGTTCGCCTGACTCGATGCCTAGATGTACCCGGCCATACTGCCAAGTTGGTCAGGGTAATGACTGAGGCTGGATACCGCTGGTATCCTGAGTACACGGTCGAAGAGCAATTCCGAGACTTTAATCAAAGCCAGTATCTCTGCACTGTCAGGATATTTCCATCTTATCCTGGATCCACCGAGCCTCTTCACTGCTCCTATGGTCTCGGGGTTACTATTGAGATGGCTGTGCAGGACGCCGCCTACTCTATGATGACCATTATGCGAGTCAGATCTGGTCTATTTCGGGACTCTGATTTCCGGTATATGCCAGGATCACTTCCGGGAGCACAAGGGTATCTCCAGGCTATTTATGCTGACCCCACTCAGGAGGATTCACGGACTCGCACCACTGCCGAGATGCTCGAGGATAAGGACCGTGAAAATCGGGCCTTGAGGTTAGAGCTCTTCAATACCCGTGCTGACCACTGGGCCACTTTGACTCGGTTCGCACCGGCGGTGCAAGCTGGATATTCAGATATGCGCGATCTCTATCCTGTGAGATCCGCTCTACCAGACGTGATGGTTTGGCGTGATGTAGGAGGCATCACCCCACCTCGCGGTCCCCGCAGGCCACCGTTTGTTGGTCCAAGGCCTCATCCTAGCCCCTATGGTCCACAAGCTCCGCGAGATCGTCTGTTTCCGGATGATCATGTTGAGCTCCCAGGCTATGGAGGTGACTTTTACGAGGACTACTACGGATCGTTCTGAGTTAGTGGTAGTATCACTAGTTCGCACTAGCTGTGTCGTCTATCGTCCCGCGTGACTCGTGGGATATGACCTAGTTTGTACTCCTTCCGGAGGTGTAGAAAAATAATGTATAGGAGCTTGGAATGCCTCCGATGAGATGTAATCCTCTTTCACCGTAATAGTACTTTGTTTGGTCTTGTACTAAACCCTGTATGGTGTGTATGACGATGGAATAAAAGAAGCAGTTTCTGTATCTACCATGTCATACGGATGATCATCTTGCATTTCGAGTTATTCCTTACATTTCTACCCTATGTCGGAATTTTATCATCCTGACTAAATCATTGTCTTGTTTTCCTAGGATGGTCAACACGCGCGCTAACCCTGCTTCTCAAGAGCAGGCCGAAGGCAGTGAAGCCAGGGATGTAAATCTGCCTCATCCTCCTTCACTAGCCGAGGTTATGATGGAAGCTGAGAGAAACAAGCGGGAGACCAACCGTTTGTTAGAGCGTATTGAACAGAACACGGCACACCATCAGAGGACTAACGTGGTGTCACTCAGTGATTTTATCAAATTACATCCACCCATGTTCCACCACTCCGTCGAGCCTCTCGACGCTGATGACTGGCTTCGCAGTATTTCTCACAAACTGCGTTCCGCGCTGGTAGCGGAGGCTGACAAGGTCACCTTTGCTGCATACCATCTTGAAGGCCCCGCCAGTCTATGGTGGGAGAATTATGGAGCTATGCGCCCGGCGGGCCATGTCACTACTTGGGCTGAGTTCAGTGAGGCTTTCCATGAACATCACATCCCGGAGGGTCTCATGGACCGTAAACATGAAGAATTTTGCAGTTTCACCCAAGGCCGACTCTCTGTGGATGCTTACAGCAGGGAGTTTGGTAATCTCGCACGATATGCAACTGAGGAAGTGTCTACTGATGCCAAGAAGCAAGCAAGGTTCCGTAAGGGCCTTAGTCCTGAGCTTCGCCGCGACCTCCGTCTGCATGAGTGCACATCTTTTCAGAAACTTGTCAACAAAGCCATCAGTGCTGAAACTGGTCAGACTGATTATGACGCAACACGCAAGCATGGCCGTGACATGGGTTCCTCATCCGGTGCTGGTCCTCAGAAGCGCCGCGTGTGGGTACCCAACACCGCCCTGCCACCCAGGTTTACACCGAGGCCATCCTTCCAGGCGCCTCGCCCCGTTCAACAGTCTGCTCCAGCCAAGCCCTATGGGGGTCCAACTAACAATGCTCCTCCACGTACCAGTTCCGTGACTTGTTTCAAGTGTGGGGAATCTGGCCACTATATGCGTGAGTGTCCCCAGACCAACCCCAATCAATCTGCTAAAGCTGTTGGCCGTGGCAAGCCGACAGGAAAAATATTCCACGCCAAGCCGGTCACCGCTTCACGTGGCCATGTCAATTGTATTTCTGCCGAAGAAGCTCAAGAGGATCCCAACGTCGTTCTCGGTACGCTTCTTGTTAATTGCCACCCGGCATCTGTTATTTTCGATACAGGAGCCTCTCATTCTTTCATATCTGAAAATTATGCTCGTTTGCATGACGTCGCATTCGGTGATATGCCAACCTCTATGGTAATTCAAACTCCGGGATCCAAATGGCAAACTTCTCGAGTAAGCCATGGAAATGAAATCCAAGTCGACAGACTTGTTTTCCTCGCGTCTTTGATAGCCCTTAAATCTTCAGATATTAATATCATTTTGGGTATGGACTGGATGTCGGCTCATCATGCCCAAATTGATTGCTTCTCTAGGACTGTTCAACTCACCCATCCTTCGGGGAAGATAGTCAATGTCTTGACCCGAATAGCCAAGCGACAAATATATTCTCTTAACGCCAGCCCTTTGCCAGACCTTGAGGACGTTCCGGTAGTCCGTGACTTCCCGGATGTCTTCCCAGAAGAATTGCCAGGTGTTCCACCTGACAGGGATGTTGAGTTCGTAATAGACCTCATTCCAGGAACCATTCCGATTGCTAGAAGACCTTATAAGATGGCACCCCTAGAACTAGCCGAACTTAAGAAACAACTCGATGAGTCCTTGAAAAAGGGTTTCATCCGACCTAGCTCTTCTCCGTGGGCTTGCCCCGTCCTATTCGTCAAGAAGAAGGATGGTACGGACCGGATGGTTGTAGATTACCGACCTGTCAATTTGGTCACAATCAAGAACAAATATCCGCTTCCCAGGATCAACGATCTGTATGACCAGCTCGCTGGATCCTCAGTCTTCTCCAAGATGGATTTGAGGTTGGGCTACCATCAAATCAAAATCAGAAACGGGGACATTCCTAAAACGGCCTTTGTTACTCGTTATGGCCAATACGAGTACACCGTCATGTCCTTCGGATTAACCAACGCTCCAGCCACCTTTTCTCGGTTAATGAACTCAATCTTCATGGAGTATTTGGATAAATTCGTCGTGGTTTACCTCGATGATATACTCATCTACTCCAAGAACGAGGAAGAACATGCTGAACATCTAAGGCTAGTGTTGCAGAAACTTCGAGAGCATCGCCTTTATGCCAAATTTTCTAAATGTGAATTCTGGTTGTCAGAAGTGACCTATTTGGGTCATGTAATATCTGGTAAAGGTATTGCTGTTAACCCTGAGCGAGTTCAAGCCGTCCTTAATTGGACTCCACCTGAATCGGTCAAGCAAGTTCGGAGTTTTCTGGGCTTAGCGAGCTATTGTCGTCGCTTTGTCGAGAACTTCTCCAAAGTTGCCAAACCTCTAACCGAACTCCTCAAGAAAGATAAGAAGTTCGAGTGGACTCCACAATGTGAGCACAGCTTTCAGGAACTGAAAAGACGCCTGACCTCTGCTCCCGTACTGGTACCGCCAGACTTCTCCAAGGACTTTGTTATCTACTGCGACGCCTCGCGACAAGGACTAGGTTGCATTCTCATGCAAGATCGACACGTAATTGCCTACGCTTCACGACAATTGCACCCACATGAGGAGAATTATCCTACTCATGATCTAGAGCTTGCAGCCGTAGTCTATGCACTTAAGACCTGGCGACATTACCTCCTCGGTAATCGTTGCGAAATATTCACTGATCACCAAAGTCTGAAGTACATCTTCACCCAACCGGATCTGAATCTCAGGCAAAGACGTTGGGTTGAATTGATCACAGACTTCGACTTAGGAATAACCTACACCCCAGGGAAAGCCAACGTCATGGCTGATGCGCTAAGTCGTAAATCTTATTGTAACAATCTGATGTTACAACAAAGTCAACCGCTTCTCCATGAGGAATTTCGGAAGCTTAACCTTCACATTGTTCCTCAAGGATTTCTTTCCACCTTGGTGGCGAAACCTACTCTTACGGATCAAATCATTGCTGCCCAGAAGCGAGATAAGGGAATAGCTAAGATCAAGGAGAACATTGCTAGCGGTGGTGCTAGTTGTTTCTCCACAAATGATCATGGTGTTGTGTACTTTGAGAACCGTATAGTGGTTCCCAAGAACCAGCATCTACGGCAGTTGATCCTTAAGGAGGCTCATGAATCTCCTCTCACTATTCATCCCGGTAGTACTAAGATGTATCAGGACCTACGCCAGAGGTTCTGGTGGACTAGGATGAAGAGAGAAATTGCTCAGTATATTGCTAATTGCGACGTTTGTCGTCGTGTAAAAGCAGAGCACCAACGGCCTGCTGGCACCCTTCAACCCTTAGCTATTCCTGAATGGAAATGGGATAAAATTGGTATGGATTTCATTACCGGTTTTCCCAGGACCAAGAGAGGGAATAATGCTATCTTTGTCGTTGTCGATCGTCTTTCCAAAGTAGCCCATTTCTTACCTGTTCGTGAGAGTATAACCGCTAGTCAATTGGCAGACTTATACATCTCCCGAATAGTGTCCCTCCATGGTGTTCCTTTGGAAATTAACTCGGATCGAGGAAGTCTTTTCACCTCTCGATTTTGGGAAAGTTTCCAAAATGCTATGGGAACCCGTCTTTCCTTTAGCACCGCTTTCCACCCTCAGTCGAGTGGTCAAGTGGAACGCGTCAACCAAATTCTAGAAGACATGCTTCGAGCCTCTGTTATCTCATTCAGAATGGATTGGGAGAAGTGCCTTCCATTTGCCGAATTCGCTTATAACAACAGCTATCAATCTAGCTTGGGTAAAGCCCCTTTTGAAGTTCTCTATGGACGACGATGTCGAACACCCCTTAACTGGTCAGAGACCGGGTAAAGACAATTCTTTGGCCCGGATATGATTCAGGAAGCAGAAGAACAAGTTCGTATCGTTCGTGAAAAGTTGAAAACAGCCCAATCCCGTCAAAAGAGTCAATATGACCGAAAACATAAGGCCATGACTTTCGAGGTTGACGAGAAGGCTTATCTTCGGGTCACCCCTCTGAAGGGAACCCATCGTTTCGGTATCAAAGGCAAATTGGCTCCTCGTTACATTGGACCTTTTCGCATTCTTGCCAAACGAGGAGAAGTTGCCTACCAGTTGGAACTACCTCCGCACCTCTCCAGGGTCCACGATGTCTTCCACGTTTCTCAACTCAGGCGTTGCTTCTCGGATCCTATCCGTGAAGTGGACCACGAAACGCTTGATCTCCAGGATAATCTTACATATCGAGAGTACCCCATTCGTATCCTCGATCAGGCCGAGCGTACCACTCGACGCCAGAACATCAAGTTCCTCAAAGTTCAATGGTCGCACCATTCTGAGGATGAAGCAACTTGGGAAAGGGAGGATCGTCTTCGACTCGAGTACCCCGCCTTCTTCCCGGAGGAACCCAAATCTCGGGACGAGATTCTTTTGAGTGGGGGTGAGTTGTCACACCCTAGCTAGTCATGCATTAGAGTGTTGCATCATGTTTACTCTTTCATCAGAAACTTGAAATGGGGATGACAGAACCCCCAGTCCCCTCTGAAACCAACTAGGGTTACTAAAATAATTTTTCAATGAACCTGAAATGCCCTTCTAAAATGTCCATCATTTTTGTCTTGGTTCAGAACCTCTGCCAAAAGTGGTGCACATTTTCCTAGGCCATCTTAGGGTTTTTGAATTAATTCATAAATATTTGAATTTGGGCATTTAAAATTATATAAAATATTTAAATGCTCAAATACCTCCAAACTAAAATGTTTCATGTTGGAAATAATCCAGCTATGGACCAGGAGTGATTTGGTGATTTTTGAAGTTGCCTAGGTATTTTATTTAATTCAACAAAGTTGCAGAAGTATTAGAAAAAAACAGAAAACAGAAGAAAATGAAAAAAAACTTACCTGGCGCCTGCCCCGGCCCACCTGCCGGCCCAGCCCAGCACCGCTCCAGCGAGCTGCTTGCCGGCCAGGCAGGCAGGCAGGTGCCCGACGGCGACCGCGGCGTGCGCCACGCACCTGCTCGCCGCCTCGCCGCTCCCCTCGCCAGGTGACGTCGAGGATCGGCCTCTCTCTCTCCCCCGAACCCCCCAGACACCCCCTCTCCTCTCCAGCTCCTCCCCCTCGCACGCCCCAGCCATGGCCGACGCCATCGCCGCCACCCCCTCGCCGTAGCCACGCCCTCCGACCACCCCACGCCGTCTCACCGTGTCCAGGAGCTCCGCCGCTGTCCACTTCATCGAGCAGCCGAGCCCCGAGCGCTCGCAACGCCCGAGACCACCGCACCGACCTCGCCCGAGCTCACCGTCGCCGGAGATCCCCTTCAACGTCGTCGTCGCTCCGGTCCATCTCCGGCCGCACCAAGGACTCCGTCGCACTCACTGTGAGCTTAGCCATCTTCCCCTCCCTTCCGTTCTTGCTCCCGAGCCGTGTAGCAACCTCCCGGAGCTCAACCGCACCCACCGCCGTGGAGCTCGTCGCCGACGTGCTCCCGGTCATCCTCCGGCCACAAGATGGTGTCCATCTTACTCACCAAGTCCCACAGCACCTAGCTAGCTACTCCACGAGCCTCACCGAACCCTCTAGCGTCAAGTTCGTCTTCGGCCGAACCCCGGTGGCCGCCAAGGTCGTCGCCGGCGCCAACTCCGGCCACCCCGACCCCAACGGACTCCGCCAAGAGCTGCGGTTTGTCCTCAGCTCCACTCCGGTGATCTCCGCGGCCCATTTGGTGGCCGGAATAGCCAAAACCACTCCCGCCGCCGCGTCGGGCTCGCCGGCGGCTAAACGCCGGTGCAGCCGACCCGGGTTTGACCACGGGTGGGCCCTGGTTGACTCCCCTGAGTCAATGACACGTGGGGCCCAGCCCTGTTAATTAAACAGGATTAGTTTTAATTAAATTTTAATTAAAATAATCACCCTGACATGCGGGACCCACTGTCAGGTTTGACCTGGGCCAGTTCCGTTGACCTGCTGACGTCACACTGACGTCAGGCTGACGCAGTAATTGATTTTCTGGATTTAATTTAAATCAGGAAATTCCAGAATATTATTTAAACTTCAAAAATTCATAACTTTTATTCTGTAACTCCAAATTGGACAAATTATATATGAAAAATGATCAGAAAAATCCAATCTATCCATCTGTACTATTTTCATGCATGATCAAACAAGTTAAATTGATGTTTTAAGCAGAACAAGGAAAAGCACTTTAAAAGGCCATATTTGAATTTGAAATTTGAATCCTTGATTCAAATTTGTTCAAACCCTTCTGGTTTTAGTTGCATTAGCCCAATACACTCATTTTGCCATGTCTCATGCATGCATCATATTGTTGCATACTGTTTGGTAATGTTTGTGAATCGGTGCTCTCTGCGGCAGGTTCTGTCCCCGAAGAGTACCATGATTACCCTAACGAAGAACCGTATCAGTGCATCGAACCATCAGGCAAGCAACCAACCATTTGATCATGTCGATACAATCCCATGTTCTCGCTCCTGCTCTCTTTTACTGCATTAAGACAACGCGTTTCAAACTGCTGTGTGCTACGGTAGTTGAACCCATTTCCTCTGCATGACCTGTCATTGCCACAGTAACTAGATGAAACCCACTAGCATGTGTAGGAGTTGTTTGAGCCATATGTATGTGTTGTTCCTACCTTGCTATGCCTGCTATGCTTAGAGTCGTGTCAGGTCTGGTTCATCTGGGTGATGGGCTAGAGTGAAATGTTTATGTCGGTAATGAGAGTGGTGTGGTGAACACGATTTGGTAAAGGTATCGATGAGAGGCCATGTAGGAGTACATGGTGGGTTGTTTCATTGAAGCCGACCTTAAGCACTGAGATCTGTATGTGTGATTTAAAAATCAGCTACTACCATGCATTGGGCCCGAAACCAATGGACCCTCTCGGCTTCTTATTCACCCTAGTTCTCCGTCCAGGAGTTGCAAGTAGTTTCTGGTGTTTGTAGCCTACTGGAGGCCGTGGACAGCGCTGACCGTAGGGGTGGGCTGTGATGCGGTAGGTACGTGGCACGGTGTACCGAATACCCGTTAGGTATCTCGGGAACCCTGTTCACATCGTTCGGGGCCGTATGGGAAACCTCGGCCGGACTCCCTGCGGATGGAACCTGGATAGGCGATAAACCTGGACTGGAGGCTTAGGTGATTAGGTAGGTCGTGGCCGACACCCACGTTGGGCTTCCGCTTGAAGGTTGCCGAGTACATGTCGTGTAAACGACGGTAAGTGGTGAGAGCGTGTATGAAGAAGTACACCCCTGCAGGGTTAACATGATCTATTCGAATAGCCGCGTCCGCGGTAAAGGACTACTTGGTTGCTTATACAGTTCATAGACAAGTACATGGAAACTGTTAAAAGCCTCAAGATAAGTGTGAGTGCCGAGGATGGCTCTTCCGTAGGAAGACGGAGGCGGATCCTCGGTAGTGTATTGAATTGGTGAGTAGTGGATTCGTGTGCGCAAAACCATTTCAAGTTGGAGTCTCGTAGGATAGTCTAGCCAAGAGTCAAAGCTGGCTTGCTGCAATAACTCCACCAACCCTTCTTGATAATATGCATGTATGTAGGTTCTGATGTAAGTCTTGCTGAGTACCTTTGTACTCATGTTGCTATAATCTACATTTTTACAGAAGACGCTGCAACCCCTTCTGATGGGTTCTATGTAGACGTTGACATCAACGAGTAGGCTAAAGACCCAGGTGGTGACCCTGAGCTTGTGAAGGACCTTGTAGTATAGCTAGGCTTCCCAAGCCTCTTTATTTTACTAGTTGTCTGTACTCAGACAAGTTACTTCCGCTGCTGGTTTGTATGACTGTATGACTTGTATGTTGGGTCGTGAGACCCGTACCTGTGTGTATGTCATGTATGGCTCTCTGAGCCTTAAATAAAGTACTTGTGTCATAGAGTCATGTTGTGATGCTTCATTGTATTTGCACATATCGAGCATATTGTGTGTATGATTGAAATGCTTGGTATGTGTGGGATCTGACTATCTAGTTGTTTATCTTTAGTAGCCTCTCTTACTGGGAAATGTCTCCTAGTGTTACCGCTGAGCCATGGTAGCTTGCTACTGCTCTGGAACACTTAGGCTGGCCGGCATGTGTCCTTCTTCGTTCCTGTGTCTGTCCCTTCGGGGAAATGTCACGCTTTGAGTACCGGAGTCCTGTTAGCCCGCTACAGCCCGGTTTACCGGAGTCCTGCTAGCCCAGTGCTACAGCCCGGACCCACTTGCTGATGACCGACACGTTCGAAGCTGGGTCATGAATGCCTGTCCCTGTAAGTCTGTGCCACTTTGGGTTTACGACTAATCATGTCAGCCCGGGCTCTTTATCATATGGATGCTAGCGACACTATCATATACGTGAGCCAAAAGGCGCAAACGGTCCTGGGCAAAGGTAAGGCGACACCCGTGAGGATACCGTGCGTGAGGCCGCAAAGTGATATGAGGTGTTACCGGCTAGATCGATGTGACATCGAGTCGGGGTCCTGACAACGGGTAGTTAGACACCGCCTCAGGGGTTGCAGTCTCAACGGCGATCGAGTCGAACACTAGCCTAAACCTCTGCGCAGCCCATGACTGCAAGGTGTCGGACTCTTTTCCGGACTCCGAACCATCCGCGCCCTTGCCAATCGAATCCGATCGGGCGCCGATCATGGAATTCACCGCCGCGGATATCTTTCAGCACTCGCCCTTCAGCGATATTCTGAATTCACTAAGGTCTCTCTCTTTGTCAGGAGAGCCCTGGCCGGATTATGGCCAACAGGATTGGGATGCGAACGACGAAGAAATTCGACGCCCACCCACCACCCACTTCGTAGCCACTGTCGATGATTTAACCGATATGCTCGACTTCGACTCCGAAGACATCGACGGTATGGACGACGATGTAGGAGACGAACATGAACCAGCACCTATAGGGCACTGGAAAGCCACCTCGTCATATGACATATCCATGGTGGATACACCCAAAGAAGGCAATGGCGATGGGATAGCGGAGGATGACCCCTCCAAGAAGCAACCCAAATGCCGACATCAGCGACGCCTCTCTAAGTCCCGCCAAAGCAAAAGTCGTCCAGCAACAGGAGATAATAACACTCCGGATAGCGCCGAAGACAACAACAATCTCCTCCAGCACGATTTAGAGCAGGAGAATGAAGGAGCCAGCTCTCCTGAGAGAGCGGCAGACGGAGAGGAGGAGGATGACAATTACATCCCCCCCTCCGAAGACGAGGCAAGCCTCGGCGACGATGAATTCGCCGTCCCAAAGGATCCTGTCGAACAAGAGCGCTTCAAGCGCCGGCTTATGGCCACGACAAATAGCCTGAAGAAAAAGCAGCAGCAGCTTCAAGCTGATCAAGATCTGCTAGCTGACAAATGGACTGAAGTCCTCGCGGCTGAGGAATATAAACTCGAGCGCCCCTCCAAGAGTTACCCAAGGCGCAGGTTACTACCCCGACTGGAGGAAGAAGCATATGATACGGCTGATCGGCCACCTCGTGGCCGCGATAGAGAGGCATTCCAGCCAAAAGCTCAGCCTCCACCCCAACGCCATTCAAACAAAAAGGCATGGGGAGATACGCCAGACCTGCGAGACATATTGGAGGACAAGGCAAAGTATTCAAGATCGATCTACGTATCACGAGGGCGCACCACTCTGCGAGACGACAAATGTCACGCCGGATACAGTAAAAGCAAATCCGGCCGGGCCGAACACAGCGGGCAAGACCCATTCGAGTTGCGTCGCGATATAGCCCAATACAGAGGCGCCGCACACCCCTTTTGCTTCACAGGCGAAGTAATGGAACATCAATTCCCAGAAGGTTTCAAACCTGTAAATATTGAATCATATGACGGCACAACAGATCCCGCAGTATGGATTGAGGATTTCCTCCTCCACATCAACATGGCTCGCGGTGATGACTTACACGCCATCAAATACCTCCCACTAAAGCTCAAAGGACCAGCGCGGCATTGGCTTAACAGCTTGCCAGCAGACTCCATTAGCTGTTGGGAAGATCTAGAAGCCGCATTCCTCGACAACTTTCAGGGCACTTATGTGCGACCACCAGACGCTGATGATTTAAGCCACATAATTCATCAGCCAGAAGAGTCGGCCAGGCAATTCTGGACTCGGTTCCTTACAAAGAAAAATCAAATCGTCGACTGTCCGGATGCGGAGGCCTTAGCGGCTTTCATGCACAACATCCGAGACGAGTGGCTAGCCCGGCACCTTGGTCAGGAGAAGCCGAAATCTATGGCAGCTCTCACGACGCTCATGACCCGCTTTTGTGCGGGAGAAGACAGCTGGCTGGCTCGCAGTAATAACATATCAAAGAACCATGGTACCTCAGATACCAAGGACGGCAATAGCAGGTCACGTCGCAACAAGCATAAGCGCCGCATTAACAGCGAAAATACTAAGGATACGACAGTCAATGCCGGATTCAAAGGCTCTAAACCCGGTCAGCGGAAAAAGCCATTCAAACAAAGTACGCTGGGGCCGTCCAGCTTGGACCGTATACTCGATCGCTCGTGTCAAATACATGGCACCCCATACAAGCCAGCCAATCACTCCAACAGGGATTGTTCGGTGTTCAATCAGGCCGGCAAGTTAATTGCCGAAAACAAGGACAAGGGGCCGCATAGCGATGACGAGGAGGAGCCCTGGCAGCTGCACACTCGAGGACAGAAGAGGTTTCCCCCGCAAGTGCGGACGGTGAACATGATATACGCAACCCACATCCCCAAGAGGGAGCAGAAGTGTGCGCTCAGGGGCGTATATGCGTTGGAGCCAGTCGCCCCAAAGTTCAACCCTTGGTCCTCCTGTCCGATCACCTTCGATCGCAGGGACCACCCCACTAGTATCCATCATGGCGGATTCGCCGCACTGGTCCTAGAACCAATCATCGATGGATTTCACCTCACTCGAGTCCTTATGGACGGCGGCAGCAGCCTGAACTAGCTTTATCAGGACATAGTGCGCAAAATGGGTATAGACCCCTCAAGGATCAAACCCACCAAAACGACATTTAAGGGCGTCATTCCAGGTGTAGAGGCCCATTGCACAGGCTCAATTACACTGGAAGTGGTCTTCGGATCCCAGGATAACTTCCAAAGCGAAGAGTTAATCTTCGATATAGTTCCGTTCCGCAGTGGTTATCACGTGCTGCTTGAGCGAACCGCATTTGCTAGATTCAATGCGGTACCGCATTATTCATACCTCAAGCTCAAGATGCCAGGACCTCGCGGAGTTATTACAGTCAATGGAAACACAGAGCGCTCTCTCCGAACAGAGGAGCACACCGTAGCCCTCGCAGTAGAAACGCAAAGCAACCTCTCAAGGCAATCAACCAGTTCGGCGCTTCACAGCTTGGATACCTTCAAGCGCGCTTGGGGCAATCGGCAAATAGACCGTCTGGCGCGATCTGAGCTCGCGTAGCAATACGGCGGCCACCCCAATCCCAGCCCAGCGGCGAAACTCGTGCCACGCGTACATAATTACGCATTACAAATACAATGGGCATAGGTGGGGAGGGGGGCACAACTGCGACACGCCCCAAGACGCGGCCTAAACCGCACTAGGGGCTTCCCGTTTGGTTATTTTTCTTTTTCTTTCAGGACCTTAATCTCTGGAAACACTGTCCGGCAGCACTATTGCCGAACACACGATGCAGCAACCAAGGAGGCAGACAGTTATGTCATACCACGGAATTCCCAGGTTGATTACAGTAACGAGTGAAATATTCAATTTAACATCATTCCTCAGCTTGCCCTTGGAAGGGACATAGTCCTACTCTTTGCTTATCGCACTATTTGTATCACTCTGCTTTAACGCAATTTTTTAATAAATAATGCAGGACATTACAACTATTATTGCATTCTTGTTTTATATATATATATATATATATATATATATATATATATAGTGTGTTACTATTCATCACCCAGGGTGCAGAATAAGTTATTCTTCACCCGAGGTAATCTTACGATCATTTCATAATTAAATTACGTTTCGAATTCAAATAGTTACATTCCTATTGATTCACTACGTAAAATTTGACATAAGAAAATAAAAATATAGGTCATAAGACAAGAAAATTTGCAGTTTATGTGTATTTTAGACTATGTTTTTACGTTTGTTATTTTACATAACATAAAATATTTATTACGGCAATTATATATTTTCTTACGGTCCCTTTTTATGTCGGAAATAAGACAAAACTTACGGAACGTAAAATTACGGTGCATTGATGGTAAAATAGAGCGGGGTGAAGAATAACTATTCCTCACCCAGGGTGACGAATAGCGCGACCCTATATATATATATATATATATATATATATGTTCATTAATGACGCCTTGCAACCATACACTATGGTACGGCCAATACACTAGGGGCTTACATACCCCACAATGCGGTGTGAAAAGTCCGAACACTTTCACAAGTGCGGCACCCCGAACTTATAGCATTATATGCATCAGCTCCGAATCATGTCTTTGGTCAAATATTGGGTTTGCCCGGCTCCTATGTTTTGGTACCTTACGTTCTGCTCTATCGGCTAAGGTAGCGCTAGGAGAGCTACTGCGATTGTGCCCCGGTTCTGCTGGGCTTAGCACCTCAGTAGAGAAAGCTAAAACTGATTGTCATGATAAGGCGAGAGACTGGTCGCTGTTCGGCGAGGTTTTTCGAGTCCCTAAAGACTTATGCCGCTTAGGGCGAGGGGCCGGCCCTGTCCGGCTTAGAGGCGTGTATCGCGCCTCGAATTCGGCCTTCCGAATACCAGAGGCTTCACCGAGATTTAAAATTATAGAATTCTATGGCTAAGTGAGAGTGATAAAGCATTATTAGTCTGGTTGCCTTGTTCGTTGTGCTGAGCACCTCCCTCAAAGGACCCAAATATGGGAACAAGAGTGCTCAGGTTTATCCCGAACACCCCAGCACTCGTGGCATGGGGGTAGAAGCCGAGGACTAGCCATCTCTCAGATTGGATAAACAGCCAAACAAAAGGTAATATTTTAAATTCAAACAAGTGTTGCATAGCGCATATGAAACAAGTTTTCATAAATACAAGATAAAACGACCAAGTTTACTCAAATATTACATCTTTTGAACACTCGTCCGCGATGAGACGGGCACCCGAAAGAACACCCTCGTAGTACATCTCGGGGTGGCGGTGCTCCTTGCCCTCTGGTGGCCCCCCCTTGATCAGCTTCACGGCGTCTAGCTTGACCCACTGCAATTTCACACGGGCGAAAGCCCGGCGTGCACCTTCAATGCAGACAGATCACTTGACGACCCCCAGCCGCGAGCAGGCATCCACAAGCCGCCTCACCAGACCGAAGAAGCTGTTCGGAAGGGCGTCGCCAGGCCACAGCCGGACTATAAAGCTCTTCATGGCCTGATCGGCCGCCTTATGTAGCTCGACCATCTACTTCAACTGGTCGCTCATTGGCACCGGATGTTCGGCCTCAGCATACTGAGACCAGAACAGCTTCTCCGTCGAGCTTCCGTCCTCGGCCTGGTAAAATCGTGCGGCATCAGACACTCCGCGGGGCAAATTTGCGAATGCTCCTGAAGAGCTCCGGATCCGGGTAAGTAATCGGTAATTTACTTTTACATGCTTGCTTTCCATATAGAAAGCGTTACCCGCCGCTATCTTCTTCATCGCGTCGATCTCTTGCAGGGCCTTCTGGGCCTCGGCCTTGGCACTCTTTGCGCTGTCAAGGGCCGCGGCAAACTCAGACTCTCGCGTCTTCGAGTCAAGCTCCAGCGCCTCGTGCTTCGTCACGAGAGCCTGGAGCTCTTGCTGCACCTCGCCCACCCGAGCCTCGTGCTTCTCTCGCTCGGTGCGCTCCTTGGCCGCTTTATCTTCGGCCTGGGTTAGCGCTTGCTTCAGGGTCTCCACCTCGGTCGTGGCCCCTGGAAAACATACAATGATCCTGTCATTTTGCAATCGTGTCCTTTTTATATATATATATATACATATCTATAGACGGGGCATTACTTACCCCTGTTCTCCTCGAGCTGCCTCTTGGCAAGGCCGAGCTCCTTCCTGGACCCCTCGAGGTCCTGCTTCAGTACGGCAACCTCCGCAGTCAGTGCGGCGGACGCCAGCAGCGAAGCCTGCATATGCATATTGACACACTTATATTAGACTCCTGCGATATTATTTGATCCTTTGTTCACTTTTCTTTGTGAACACCGAACAAAGCATCAGGGGCTACTGTCTATGCGGTAATATTTCTACTACATTTTAAAACACTTACCTCGAAGCCTGTTAGAAAGCTGGCACAGGCTTCAGTCAATCCGCACTTGGCGGACTGAACCTTCTGGATCACCGCACTCATGATAGTGCGGTGCTCCTCATCGATGGAAGCGCTGCGAAGTGCTTCCAGCAGATTGTCCGGCGCCTCTGGATGGACAGAGGTCACCAACACAGACGTCTTGCCCCTCTTAGAAGGAGGCCGCCTTCCCGAGCCCGGAACCGCTAGAGGTTCCGGCGTGGTGTTTGGCTGAGGGCCGAACTCGGAGCTCTCAGGGGCCCTGTCCCCTCGGCTCCCGGAGTCCGGAAGGTCGCCTTGAGGTGCCTCCGGGACTGTCTCCCCTCGATCTGGTGCCTCTTGAGACAACACCTCAGCATCGTCGGCAGGATGAGGGGAGGTGGCGATCGAGACTAGATCACTATCCGTGTCTGACAAGCCCAAGGAGTCGTCCGATGATACATCGATACTGGCTCATGGCGGCCTGCATAATTGCGTTCGACGTTAGGGAAAGCAGTGCGACAAAGGAATCCTATGAGTTACTCTGGTATCCAAATACTTACGATCTCCCCGGGGGCTTGACCCTGGGCAACCACTCATCTTCGCCTTCGTCGGTGGCGGTGGAACTGTTTGGAAGGAGAGTCCTTCCCTTCTTGGACCCTCCGGACTCCCCAGTTGGGGCGGCCTTCCTTCTCTTGTCTCCCCCGCCTGGAGGGGGAGCATCTTCTTCTTCCTCCTCGTCTTCAGGGGAAGAGTGTGCCGCAGAGTTATCATACGATGAGTCCGATAACACCTGGCGCCGGGAACTCTTTCGGGCTCCCTTGGCCTTCTTGGTCTTCTCCGGCACCTTGTAAGGAGCCGGAGCCAGCATCTCCATCAGGAGAGCACTCGCAGTGTCTTCGGGCAAAGGGGCCGGACAGTTAATCTGCCCCGACATCTCCACCCAGTCCTATCAAAGGCATGGAGATTAGACCCCGCGCATAATTAAGCTGGGGAAAATAAATGTCCTACGGGACGTATTGAATTCACCGAATGCGCTAGACGCTTTGCGCTTAGTCCGCGGTCCTCGGCGAGAGCAGGGGGGCCTCGGCACCCTTGAACAGCACCTTCCAGACGTCCTTGTGCGTCATATCTAAGAGCTCGCTCAAAGTCTGGTGTTGGGCCGGGTCGAACTCCCACAAGGTAAAATCCCGTTGTTGACACGGGAGGATCCGGCGGATGTTGACAAGCTTGAGCTTCTTGCTCGCCATACTCCGGATACATTTCTGGAGTCCATCCAGCTCCACCGATGAACCCCACGACAAGCCCTTCTCTTTCCAGGAAGTGAGCCGTGTCGGGAATCCGGATCGAAACTCAGGGGCTGCCGCCCATTTGGCATTGCGCGGCTTGGTGATGTAGAACCACGCCGATTGCCATCCCTTTATTATCTCCACGAAGGAGCCTTCGAGCCATATGACGTTGGGCATCTTGCCAACCATGGCTCCGCCGCATTATGCTTGTTGGCCTCGTACTACCTTCGGCTTGATATTGAAGGTCTTTAACCACAGGTCGAAGTGGGGCCGGATGCGGAGGAAAGCCTCACACGCAACGATGAACGCCGAAATGTTGAGGATGAAGTTCGGGGCCAGATCATGAAAGTCCAGCCCGTAGTAGAACATGAGACCACGGACGAATGGATGGAGGGGAAACCCTAGTCCGCAGAGGAAGTGGTGAAGGAAAACTACCCTCTCGTGAGGTTCCGGGGTACGGACGATCTGCCCCACAGCGGGCAGCCGATGCGCGATGTTCGCGGCTAAGTATCCGGCTCCGTGCAGCTTTTTGATGTCTCCCTCCGTGACGGAGGAGACCATCCACCTGCCTCCCTCTCCGGACATGGTTGGAGAAGGTTGAGGTGGGAAGTGTGGACTTGGGCACTAGAGCTCGAGTGTGCGAAAACGGATGAGCAAAGGAGGAAGAAGGCGTGGATAGAAAGGAGAATCCTTATCCCTTTATATGGGCGGACGAAACTAAGCGTCCCCACTTGCCTGGTAAAACTCGCTTATCCCCCAAGCGCCGCAATTGATGGCGCGGTTGGGTTACCCACGCCCGTATTGATGAGAATCCCGTAATAAGGGGACACGATCTCTGCTTTGACAAGACGTGTTGAAAAACTGCCTCGCGTTATGTGCGGGGCTGGTTAAAAGAAACGGTTCGAATAATCACCGGGCCGTGACGTTACGTCATGCTGCCAAAACAAGCCAGCAAATTAGATCTGCGAAAATATTATTCTCTCTATGGTGGAATGTGGAACTTATTTTGCAGGGTCAGACACTATCCTCGTATTCAAATTCTTCTGTGATGTGTTCGGAGAAGGAACCCGCCTTGCAATGCCGAAGACAACACTGCGCGCCGGACTCATCGTCATTGAAGCTTGGTTCAGGGGCTACTGAGGGAGTCCTGGATTAGGGGGTCTCCGGACAGCCGGACAATCTCCATTGGCCGGACTGTTAGACTATGAAGATACAAGATTGAAGACTTCGTCTCGTGTCCGGATGGGACTCTACTTGGCGTGGAAGGCAAGCTAGGCGATACGTATATGGATATCTCCTCCTTTGTAACCGACCTTGTGTAACCCTAACCCTCTCCGGTGTCTATATAAACTGAAGGGTTTTAGTCCGTTGGACAACAATCACAACATACAATCATACCGTAGGCTAGCTTCTAGGGTTTAGCCTCTCTGATCTCGTGGTAGATCTACTCTTGTACTACCCATATCATCAACATTAATTAAGCAGGACGTAGGGTTTTACCTCCATAAAGAGGGCCCGAACCTGGGTAAAACATCGTGTCCCATGCCTCCTGTTACCATCCGGCCTAGACGCATAGTTCGGGACCCCCTACCCGAGATCCGCCGGTTTTGACACCGACAATCTGAATTACCGAGAGGGCCCAGAGATACCTCTCCGATACTCGGAGTGACAAATCCTAATCTCGATCTATGCCAACCCAAGAAACACCTCTGAAGATACCTCTAGAGCATCTTTATAATCACCTCGTTACGTTGTGACGTCTGATAGCACACAAGGTATTCCTCCGGTATTCGGGAGTTGCATAATCTCATAGTCAAAGGAATATGTATAAGTCATGAAGAAAGCAATAGCAATAAAACTTAATGATCATTATGCTAAGCTAATGGATGGGTCTTATCCATCACATCATTCTCCTAATGATGTGATGCCATTCATCTAATGACAACACATGTCTATGGTTAGGAAACTTAACCATCTTTGATTAACGAGCTAGTCTAGTAGAGGCTTACTAGGGACATGGTGTTTTGTCTATGTATCCACGCATGTATCAAGTTTTTGGTTAATATAATTCTAGCATGAATAATAAACATTTCTCATGATATAAACAAATATAAAATAAAAACTTTATTATAGCCTCTAGGGCATATTTCCTTCATGCCCCCACTTGTACTAGAGTCAATAATCTAGTTCACATCGCCATGTGATTAACACCAATAGGTCACATCACCATGTGACCAACACCCAAAGGGTACTAAGGTGTGATTTGATGTCTACTACACAGCTTTATTCTTGTAGACACGTGTTGGGCCTCCAAGCGCAGAGTTTTGTAGGACAGTAGCAATTTTCCCTCAAGTGGATGACCTAAGGTTTATCAATCTGTGGGAGGTGTAGGATGAAGATGGTCTCTCTCAAACAACCCTGCAACCAAATACAAGAAATCTCTTGTGTCCCCAACATACCCAATACAATGGCAAATTGCATAGGTGCACTAGTTCGGCGAAGAGATGTTGATAAAAGTGTAATATTGATGGCAAAAATATATTTTATAATCTGAATAAATAAAAACAGCAAGATAGAAAATAGTAAATGGGCACAAAAACGGTATTGCAATGCTTAAAAATGAGGCCTAGGGTCGGTACTTTCACTAGTGCAATCTCTCAACAATGCTAATATAATTGGATCATATAACCATCCCTCAACGTGCAACAAAGAATCACTCCAAAGTTCCTATCTAGCGGAGAGCATAAGAAGAAATTGTGTGTAGGGTACGAAACCACCTCAAAGCTATTCTTTTTGATCGATCTATCCAAGAGTTCGTACTAAAATAACACCAAGTACTTTCAGATTCATAATACTCAATCCAACACAAAGAACCTCAAAGAGTGCCCCAAGATTTCTACCGGAAAAACAAAAGACGAGATCGTGCATCAACCCCTATGCAAAGATTACCCCAATGTCACCGCGGGAATCTGCAAGTTGAATGCTGAAACACATATCAAGTGAATCAATATGATACCCCATTGCCACCACGAGTATTCATATGCAAGACATATCTCAAGTGCTCTCCAATCCATAAAAGTATTCAATCCAATAACAACGAAATCTCAAAGGACAAAACTCAATTCATCACAACAAGATAGAGAGGGGAAAACACCATATGATCTGACTATATTAGCAAAGCCCGCGATACATCAAGATCGTGCAATCTCAAGAACATGAGAGAGAGGGAGAGAGATTAAACAGATAGCTACTGGTACAAACCCTCAGCCCCGAGGGTGGACTACTCCCTCCTCATCGTGGTGGCCGCCGGGATGATGTAGATGGCCACTGGAGATGATTCCCCCCTCCGGCAGGGTGCCGGAATGGGGCCTAGATTGGTTTCCGGTGACTACAGAGGCCTGCGGCGGCAGAACTTCTGATCTAGGTTAACCCCCGGGGTTTTCGGTATATTTGGGAATTTATAGGGCGAAGAGGGTGTGCAGGAGGCCACTGAGGTGGGCACAACCCACCAGGGCACGCCTGGGGGCATGGGCGCGCCTAGGCCCCCAGGCGTGCCCTGGTGGGTTGTGCCCCCCTCGGGGCACCCCCCAGGTGCTTCTCTGGCTCATTGGTGGTCTTCTGGTCCATAAAAATCCATATAAAGTTTTGCGGTGTTTGGACTCCGTTTGATATTGATTTCCGGCAATGTAAAAAACATGCAAAAAACAGCAACTGGCACTTGGCACCAGGTCAAGAGGTTATCCCAAAAAATGATATAAAATGACTATAAAATGATTATAAAACATCCAAGAATGGTAATATAACAGCATAGAACAATAAAAAAATAATAGATGCGTTGGAGACATATCAGCATCCCCAAGCTTAATTCATGCTCGTCCTCGAGTAGGTAAATGATAAAAACAGAATTTTTGATGTGGAATGCTGCCTTACATGTCATCTCATATTCTTTTCTTTATAGCATGGACATTTGGACTTTTATATGGTTCAAAGCAATAGTCTAGTTTTGACATGAGACTTAAATACTCAAGCATATCAACAAGCAACCATGTCTTTCAAAATATCAACACTAAAATAAGTTATCCCTAGCCCATCATGCTTAATCATTGATCCATTCATGAAACACACTCGCATATTAGCTACACCCAATGCTCAAGTAGATCATAGTGCCTCCTAGTTGGTGCTTCATAAGAGAAGATGGAGACTCAGATTAAAAATAAAAATTGCATAAAGTAAAAGAAAGGCCCTTCGCGCAGGGAAGTAGGGATTTGTAGAGGTGCGAGAGCTCAAAGAGAAACTTGAGAGATAAAAACATTTTGAGAGGCATACTTTTCCCACCAACGAAAACGACTTGGAGCTCCCAACACTTTCCATGCTAGATATATCATAGGTGGTTCCCAAACAGAAAATAAAGTTTATTCCTTTTTCCACCATACTTTCACTTTCCATGGCTAACCGTATCCATGGGTGCCCTCCATACCAACACTTTCCAAGGAATTTATTATTTGACAACATAAAGTAAATTAATTTTTTATTTCGGGACTGGGCATCCCTAATACCTTTGCTTTACTCTCGTGCAATGACAAGTGAATAAGCACTCATCGTGAGAATAACACATGTAGCATGGAAAATATTGGCCACTCCTCACCGCCCCGCGAGCGGTACAAGCACACAGAAGAGAGATTTATTTTGAAAATTCGAGATGGAACGTACAAATTTGCTTAGAACGACAAAAGAATACCGCGTATAGGTAGGTATAGTGGACTCATGTGGCAAAACTGGTTTAAAGGATTTTGGATGCACAAGTAGTGATCATACTTAGTGCAAAATGAAGGCTAGCAAAAGATTGAGAAGTGATCAACCAAGAAACAAATAATCTCATAAGTGAGCATTGAGCATAATTAACACCGAATAATGCACCACAAGTAGGATGTAATTTCATTGCATTACTATTGACTTTCATGCTTGCATAGGGAATCACAATCTTTAACACCAATATTCTTACTAAAGCATAATTACTCATCAACATGACTCACATATCACATCATCATATCTCAAAACTATTATGAGGAATCAAGTTTATTTTGTCCAATGATCTTCATGGAAGTTTTTATTATATCCTTCTTGGATATCTATCACTTTGGGACTAATTTTGATGTGTTGCTTTTGATAAGCTCAAACAAATATAGGTGAAGATCATGAGCATAATATTTATTTCTCTCAAATTAATTTAAGTGAAGAAAGAGAGAATTTCTTCAAAAATGCTAAAGCACACCGTGCTCAAAAATATATAAGTGAAGCACTAGAGCAATTCCATAGAAAAGAGCTTCGTTGACGGGATGTGCGTGCCGCTTACCTAGCCTCCCTGGCAACTATTTGAGGACTCTATTTTATTTGAAAACTTTCAGATATAAGTACTTTATTAAAACAACAAGCAAAATGATACGTCTCCAACGTATCTATAATTTTTGATTGCTCCATGCTATATTATCTACTGTTTTGGACTATATTGGGCTTTATTTTCCACTTTTATATTATTTTTGGGACTAACCTATTAACGGGAGGCCCAGCCCAGAATTGCTATTTTTTTGCCTATTTCAGTGTTTTGGATAAACAGAATATCAAACGGAGTCCAAACAGAATAAAATCTTCGGGAACGTGATTTTCTCACCGAACATGATCCAGGAGACTTGGACTCTGCTCCAAGGAACAAAAGAGGCAGTCACGAGGGTGGGCCCCCCCTAGGGCGCGCCCCCTGCCTCGTGGGCCCCTCATTGCTCCTCCGGCGTACTTCTTCCTCCTATATATACACACGTACCCCCAAACAATCAGAATAGGAGCCAAAAACCTAATTCCATCGCCGCAACTTTCTGTATCCACGAGATCCCATCTTGGGGCCTGTTTCGGAGCTCCGCCAGAAGAGGGCCATCATCACGGAGGGCTTCTACATCATCATAGCCTCTTCGATGAAGTGTGAGTAGTTTACCTCAGACCTTCGGGTCCATAGTTAGTAGCTAGATGGCTTCTTCTCTCTCTTTGAATCTCAATACAAAGTCCTCCCCCTCTCTTGTGGAGATCTATTCGATGTAATCTTCTTTTTGCGGTGTGTTTCTTGAGATCGATGAATTGTGGGTTTATGATCAAGTCTATCTATGAGTAATATTTAAATCTTCTCTGAATTCTTTTATGTATGATTGGTTATCTTTGCAAGTCTCTTCGAATTATCCGCTTGGTTTGGCCAACTAGATTGGTAGTTCTTGCCATGGGAGAAGTGCTTAGCTTTGGGTTCGATCTTGCGGTGTCCTTACCCAGTGACAGAAGGGGCAGCAAGGCATGTATTGTATCGTTGCCATCGAGGATAACAAGATGGGGTTTATTTCATATTGCATGAATTTATCTCTCTACATCATGTCATCTTGCTTAAGGCGTTACTCTGTTTTTAAATTCATACTCTAAATGCATGCTGGATAGCGGTCGATGAGTGGAGTAATAGTAGTAGATGCAGAATCGTTTTGATCTACTTGTCATGGACGTGATGCCTATATACATGATCATGCCTAGATATTCTCATAACTATGCTCAATTCTGTCAATTGCTCAATAGTAATTTGTTCACCCACCGTAGAATACTTATGCTCTTGAGAGAAGCCACTAGTGAAACCTATGGCCCCCAGGTCTATTCTCATCATATCAATCTCCATTACTTTAATCTTGCTTTGCTTTTTACTTTGCCTTTACTTTTTACTTTGCATCTTTATACCAAAAATATTATATCTATCAGATCTCACTCTCGTAAGTGACCGTGAAGGGCTTGACAACCCCTAATCGCGTTGGTTGCGAGTAGCTATCGCTTTGTGCAGGTACGAGGGACTTGAGCGTGGGCTCCTACTGGATTGATACCTTGGCTCTCAAAAACTGAGGGAAATACTTACGCTACTCTGCTGCATCATCCCTTCCTCTTCGGGGAAAACCAACGCAAGCTCAAGACGTAGCACAAAACAAAATGAAATGACATTCCAAGGATAGCACAACTCATGTGAAGAAGCAAAAACTTAGGCTCAACCGATACTAACCGATAATTGTTGAAGAGGAAAGGTGGGATGCCTATCGGGGCATCCCCAAGCTTAGATGCTTGATACTTCTTGAAATATTATCTTGGGGTGCCTTGGGCATCCCCAATCTTGAGCTTTTGTGTCTCCTGAATTCTTCTCATATCACGGTTTTCCTAAATCAGAAAAGCTTCATCCCCACAAAACTCGACAAGAACTCGTGAGATAAGTTAGTATAAACCAATGCAAAAACCTTATCATTCTCTACTATAGCAAATCACTAAAATTATTATTCAACATTGCATACTAAATTTCTCTGCATATTTAATACTCCTATCCTCAAATAGAATCATTAAACAAGCAAACATATGCAAACAATGCAAACATAACAGCAATCTGCTAAAACAATATAGTTTGTAAAGAATTCAAGTTATGAAAATTTCCCACGCTGAATAAAATTTATTAGAGCTTATTTTGCAAAAAGTTTCAACATTTTATCACGTTCTGAATTTTCTAGGGAATTTTTTCAACATCGATAAACTTTCTGTTTTGAAGCAACATGTAGACTTGTAACATAAGCATAGTAAAGGCTATCAATGCCACTTTTATTGAAATAAAAGATGCAAAACATTATTCTAGATAACAGCAAGCAAATCCTAACAAAATAAATTGATGCTCCAAGCTAAAATCATACCATGTGACGAATGAAAACATACCTCCAAATGAGGTTACCAATAATGTTGGAGACGAAAGAGGGGATGCCTTCTGAGGCATCCCCAAGCTTAGTTGCTTGGATCTTCCTAGAATATTACCTTGGGGTGCCTTGGGCATCCCCAATATTAGGGTCTTGTCACTCCTTATTCTCTTCATATCGACATCTCACCCAAAACTTCAAAACTTCAATCACACAAAACTTAACGGAACTTCGTGAGATAGGTTAGTATGATAAAGAGCAAACCGTTTCACTTTGGTACTGTAAAAGACAAGATTCATAATTGTTTCCACACAATTCCTACTGTATAATATCATTTCCACAATTTATATTGAGCAATATAAGCCATGGAAACTAGAAAACAAGCAAACTATGCATAGAAAACAGAATTTGTCAAAAATAGGACAGTCTGTAGTAATCTGTACTCCAACCATACTTCTACTAGTCCAAAAATTCTGAAAAATTAGGAAACCCTGGGAAATTTGTCTATTAATCTTCTGCAGAAAGAGTCAGCATTTTATCACGCATCTGTTAAAAATGAGAATTGTTTTCTTGAGCGCAAAAGTTTCTGTTTTCCAGCAAGATCAAATCAACAATCACCATAGACCATCCAAAAGTCTTACTTGGCACTTTATTGAAATGAAAGCAATAAAACATGATCACTACATTATCTTAATCATGTGAACACACAAAAACAGTAGGGGTAAATGTTGGGTTATCTCCCAACAAGCACTTTTCTTTAATGCCTTTCATCTAGGCATGATGATTTCAATGATGCTCTCATAAAAGATAAGAATTGAAACATAAAGAGAGCATCATGAATCAGAAGTTCCTCTCTCATAATAATTTTTAGTAGCATCATGAGTAGATTCATCAATAGAACTATCACACAAAGCATCCCTTTCATGATCCATAAGCATAGTATTTTATTACTCTCCACATAAGCAATTTTATTCTCATTCATAATAGTGCGAGTATCATAGGAAACTCGAATACTATAAATTGTTCCCAGATTAAAAGAGTAAAGTTAAGTAAAAGGATATTCAAAATTATGATAATAATTATCACTACTTTTTATAATGTAAGTATCATCACAAAAATCATCATAAGTGGGAGGCATGCAATCATCATAGCAAATTTGATCATTCAAAGAAAGGGGACTAAAAAGATCATCTTCAGTAAGCATAGCCTCCCCAAGCTTGGTACAAACATTAATTGCAGCAAATAAATTCTCAAACATGTCATTATCATCAAACATAGCATCCCCAAGCTTGTGGCTTGGCATATCATAAGCATGAACACTCTCGTCATTAATAGTATGAATAGCACCAATGGTATAACAATTGCTATCGTCGTAGTTTCCCAAGTTGGTGCCAAAAAGATTTCCAAGATTATAAGAAGTATCATTATCTTACCAATCATAATCATCACAACAAGCAATAGGCATAACAAAATCATCATCAATAGTGCTTTCAGACATCGTGCCATAAGACATAGAAGAAATATCATCATCAAGTGCATAATCCTCCACAATTATTTTTGATTCATTTTAATGAGGCACAACAATAATAGGAGCAACATTATTTGGGAGCTATACCTTTTTACCTCTATTCTTTCTTCTTTTCCTTTTCTTCCTCACCACCTCACATGTGGGTTTAATTAATTTTTTCAAACTTCTTATCGATGAGATGGGTTGAATAGGGAGCTCCTCCTCGTCACCTATTTCATCATGGGAGAAAATAGGAGGGAAAGTGGAAATCGTTACCCTTTCATTAGTATTCCTTTTATATTCTATTGGTTTTCCCATCTTTCTATAGTTCGCAATATAAACATTCTCATTGCAATTTACCATGCAAAACATATAGATGTTTTTTAATTTAGTTTCAATGTCGTCTGTGAGAATGAATACTTCAAACCAACTATTTTTATATGTCAATTCTTACTCCCCAAGAATAAAAAAAGTTCATTATAAAGATCTAGGGTGATCAAGTTATTGCAATATTTGGACACGATTCGATCATGAAAAAGCATGCATTGGAAATTAAGATGGCCAACCTTATTGCAAAGTTCACAAGTAATAGGACAAAGAGAACATAATTTTGTAGCAAATTCATCTATCACTTTGAGCAAAGAATTGGTTCTATCATGTTTATGCTTCTAACAAAATCTATCTTCCCTATAAGCACGTCTTCACAAACTTTATGCACTCCACAAAATTTGACATGCTTATAAGAAACATTTTTGTCATGAGTTGTGCAATCATCATTAGCATTTTGGATATTCAAAGAATTCATAGTAACAACATTGCAATCATGCTCATCATTCAAATATTTCATGCCAAACATTTTATTGACTTCTTCTAACAATTGAGCACAATTTTCCGATCCATCATTTTCAAGAAAGATATTATAAAGATGATCAATAATATGATGCAACCTCAATTCCATTTTTTCTAGTTTTCTTTTTATAAACCAAACTAGTGATAAACAAGAAAGTGAAAGATTCAATTGTGAGATCTAAAGATAAACCTTCATGCACTCACCTCCCTGGCAATGGCGCCAGAAAAGAGCTTGATGTCTACTACGCAACTTTATTCTTGTAGACGCGTGTTGGGCCTCCAAGCGCAGAGTTTTGTAGGACAGTAGAAATTTTCCCTCAAGTGGATGACCTATGGTTTATCAATCCGTGGTAGGTGTAGGATGAAGATGGTCTCTCTCAAACAACCATGCAACCAAATACAAGAGATCTCTTGTGTCCCCAACACACCCAATACAATGGCAAATTGTATAGGTGCACTAGTTCGGTGAAGAGATGGTGATAAAAGTTAATATTGATGGTAGAAATATATTTTTATAATCTGAATAAATAAAAACAGCAAGGTAGCAAATAGTAAACGGGCACAAAAACAGTATTGCAATGCTTAAAAATGAGGCCCAGGGTCCGTACTTTCACTAGTGCAATCTCTCAACAATGCTAATATAATTGGATCATATAACCATCCCTCAACATGCAAGAAAGAATCACTCCAAAGTTCCTATCTAGCAGAGAGCATAAGAAGAAATCATTTGTAGGGTACGAAACCACCTCGAAGCTATTATTTCCGATTGATCTATGCAAGAGTTCGTACTAAAATAACACCAAATAATTTCAGATTCATAATACTTAATCCAACACAAAGAACCTCAAAGAGTGCCCCAAGATTTCTACCGGAGAAACAAAAGACGAGAACATGCATCAACCCCTATGCAAAGATTACCCCAATGTTACCGCGGGAATCCACAAGTTGAATGCCAAGACACATATCAAGTGAGTCAATATGATATCCCACTGTCACCACGAGTATCCATATGCAAGACATATATCAAGTGCTCTCAAATCCATAAAAGTATTCAATCCGATAACAACAAAATCTCAACGGGAAAAACTCAATTCATCACAACAAGATAGAGAGGGGAAAACACCATATGATCTGACTATATTAGCAAAGCCCGCGATACATCAAGATCGTGCAATCTCAAGAACACGAGAGAGAGAGAGAGAGATTAAACACATAGCTACTGGTACAAACCCTCAACCCCGAGGGTGGACTACTCCCTCCTCATCGTGGTGGCCGTCGGAATGATAAAGATGGCCAGCGGAGATGATTCCCCCCTCCGGCAGGGTGCCGAAATGGGGTCTAGATTGGTTTTCGGTGGCTAGAGAGGCCTGCGGTGGCGGAACTTCTGATCTAGGTTAACCCCCAGGGTTTTCGGAATATTCGGGAACTTATAGGGAGAAGAAGGGGTGCGGGAGTCCATCGAGGTGGGCACAACCCACTTGGGCGTGCCTGGGCCCCTAGGCGTTCCCTGGTGGGTTGTGCCCCCATCGGGGCACCCCCCCAGGTTTCATGGCCTGAAGCCATTTTGCGGAATATGGGCTCATCATCGCCTCCTCATAGTTCGTAGGTTCGTCATGGTCTAGTAACATGACCTCCAAAACAGGATTACCATACCACTCTGGCACGGAACGTGCTCTGGTTAACCTACGAGGTTTGGTAGTAACTTGATCCGAAGTTTCATGATCATTATCATCAGTTTCAATTCTAGTTGGTGTATGCATCACGGGAACAGTTTTCTGTGATGAACTACTTTCTAGTTCGAGAGAAGGTACAATTACCTCATCAAGTCCTACCTTCCTCCGACTTACTTCTTTCGAGAGAAACTCCTTCTCTAGAAAGGATCCATTCTTAGCAACAAAGATCTTGCCTTCGGATCTATGATAGAAGGTGTACCCAACAGTTTCTTTTGGGTATCCTATGAAGATCCACTTCTCCGATTTGGGTTCGATCTTATCAAGCTGAAGCTTTTTCACATAAGCATCGCAATCCCAAACTTTAAGAAACGACGGCTTAGGTTTCTTGCCAAACAACAGTTCATACGGTGCCATCTCAACGGATTTAGACGGTGCCCTATTTAAAGTGAATGCAGCTGTTTCTAATGCATAACCCCAAAATGATAGTGGTAAATCGGTAAGAGACATCATAGATCGCACCATATCTAATAAAGTACAATTACAACATTCGGACACACAATTACGTTGTGGTGTTCTAGGTGGCGTGAGTTGTGAAACTATTCCACATTGTTTTAAATGAAGGCCAAACTCATAACTCAAATATTCGCCTTCGCGATCAGATCGTAGAAACTTTATTTTCTTGTTACAACGATTCTTCACTTCACTCCGAAATTCTTTGAACTTTTCAAACGTTTCAGACTTGTGTTTCCTTAAGTAGATATACCCATATCTACTCAAATTATCTGTGAAGGTCGGAAAATAATGATACCCGCCGCGAGCTTCAACACTCATCGGATTGCATACATCGGTATGTATTATTTCCAATAAGTCATTAGCTCGCTCCATTGTTCCGAAGAACGAAGTTTTAGTCATCTCGCCAATGAGGCATGGTTCGCAAGTATCAAATGATTCATAATCAAGTGATTCCAAAAGCCCATTTGCATGGAATTTCTTCATGCGCTTTACACCAATATGACCTAAACGGCAGTGCCACAAGTATGTTGCACTATCATTATCAACTTTGCATCTTTTGGCATCAATATCATGAATATGTGTATCACTACGATCGAGATTCAATAAACCATTCACATTGGGTGCATGACCATAGAAGGTTTTATTCATGTAAACAGAACAACTATTATTCTCTGAATTAAATGAATAACCGTATTGCAATAAACCTTCCAATATATGATTCTTTAGCTCTCGACCGTTCTGAGACTCCTCGTCATGTCCGTGATCTCATCCGAGACTCCGAACAAACTTCGGTCACCAAAACACATAACTAGTAATACAAATCGTCATCGAACGTTAAGCATGGCGACCCTACGGGTTCGAGAACTATGTAGACATGACTGAGACACATCTCCAGTCAATAACCAATAGCGGAACCTGGATGCTCATATTGGTTCCTACATATTCTATGAAGATCTTTATCGGTCAAACCGCATAACAACATATGTTCTTCCCTTTGTCATCGGTATGTTACTTGCCCGATATTCGATCGTCGGTATCCTCATACCTAGTTCAATCTCGTTACCGGCAAGTCTCTTTACTCGTTCCATAATGCATCATCCCGCAACTAACTCATTAGTAACTTTGCTTGCAAGGCTTATAGTGATGTGCATTACCGAGAGGGCCCAGAGATACCTCTCCAATACACGGAGTGACAAATCCTAATCTTGGTCTATGCCAACTCAACAAACACCTTCGGAGACACCTGTAGAGCATCTTTATAATCACCCAGTAATGTTGTGACGTTTGATAGCACACAAGGTGTTCCTCTGGTATTCGGGAGTTGCATAATCTCATAGTCAGAGGAATATGTATAAGTCATGAAGAAAGCAATAGCAATAAAACTAGACGATCATAATGCTAAGCTAATGGATGGGTCTTGTCCATCACATCATTCTCTAATGATGTGATCTCGTTCATCAAATGACAACACATGTCTATGGTCAGGAAACTTAACCAGCTTTGATTAACGAGCTAGTCAAGTAGAGGCATACTAGGGACACTCTGCTTGTCTATGTATTCACACATGTACTAAGTTACCAGTTAATACAATTCTAGCATGAATAATAGACATTTATCATGCAAATCTCTATGTCTCCCTCTTTGACTTGATCGCGGATGGAATTGAAGCATCTATTGATGTGTTTGGTTCTCTTGTGAAATTTGGATTCCTTCGCCAAGGCAATTGCTCTAGTATTGTCACAAAAGATTTTCGTTGGACCCGATGCACTAGGTATTACACCTAGATCGGATATGAACTCCTTCATCCAGACTCCTTCATTTGCTGCTTCTGAAGCATCTATGTACTCCGCTTCACACATAGATCCTGCCACGACGCTCTTCTTGGAACTGCACCAACTGACAGCTCCACCATTCTATATAAACAAGTATCCGGTTTGTGACTTAGAGTCATCCAGATTAGTGTAAAAGCTCGCATCGACGTAACCATTTCCGATGAGCTCTTTGTCACCTCCATAAAAGAGAAACATATCCTTAGTCCTTTTCAGGTATTTCAGGATGTTCTTGACCGCTGTCCAGTGACCACTCATGGATTACTCTGGTACCTCCCTACTAAACTTATAGCAAGGCACACATCAGGTCTGGTACACAACATTTCATACATGATAGAACCTATGGCTGAGGCATAGGGAATGTAATGACCTTCATTTTCTCTATATCGTCTTCAGCGGTCGGGCATTGAGTCTGACTCAACTTCACACCTTATAACACAGGCAAGAACTCTTTCTTTGACTGGTCCGTTTTGAACTTTTTTAAAACTTCATCAAGGTATGTGCTTTGTGAAAGTCCAATTAAGCGTCTTGATCTATCTCTATAGATCTTGATGCCCAATATATAAGCAGCTTCACCGAGGTCTTTCATTGAAAAGTACTTATTCAAGTATCCTTTTATGCTATTCAGAAATTCTATATTATTTCCAATCAACAATATGTCATCCACATATAATATTACAAATGCTACAGAGCTCCCACTCACTTTCTTGTAAATACAGGCTTCTCCGAAAGTCTGTATAAAACCATATGCTTTGATCACACTATCAAAGCATATATTCCAACTCCGAGAGGCTTGCACCAGTCCATAAATGGATCGCTGGAGCTTGCACACTTTGTTAGCACCTTTAGGATCGCTAAAACCTTCTGGTTGCATCATATACAACTCTTCTTTAAGATATCCATTAAGGAATGCAGTTTTGACATCCATTTGCCAAATTTCTTAATCACAAAATGTGGCAATTGCAAACATGATTCAGACAGACTTAAGCATCGCTACGGGTGAGAAGCTCTCATCATAGTCAACTCCTTGAACTTGTTAAAAAACTTTCGTGACAAGTCGAGCTTTGTAGACAGTAATATTACCGCCAGCGTCAGTCTTCTTCTCGAAGATCCATTTATTCTCTATTGCTTGCCGATCATCGGGCAAGTCAAGCAAAGTCCACACTTTGTTCTCATACATGGATCCCATCTCAGATTTCATGGCCTCATGCCATTTCACGGAATCTGGGCTCATCATCGCTTCCTCATAGTTCGTAGGTTCGTCATGTTCAAGTAACATGACCTCCAGAACAGGATTACCGTACCACTCTAGTGCGGATCGTACTCTGGTTGACCTACGAGGTTCCGTAGAAACTTGATCAGAAGTTTCATGATCATCATCATTAGTTCCCTCACTGATTGGTGTAGGAATCACTAGAACTGATTTCTGTGATGTACTACTTTCCAATTCGGGAGAAGGTACAATTACCTCATCAAGTTCTACTCCCCCCCATTCACTTCTTTCGAGAGAAACTCCTTTTCTAGAAAGGATCCATTCTTAGCAATGAATATCTTGCCTTCGGATCTGTGATAGAAGGTGTACCCAACAGTCTCTTTTGGGTATCCTATGAAGACACATTTCTCCGATTTGGGTTCGAGCTTATCAGGTTGAAGCTTTTTCACATAAGCATCGTGATACGTCCATTTTGCATCATGCTTTTATATCGATATTTATTGCATTATGGGCTATTATTACTCATTATGTCACAATACTTATGCATATTCTCTCTTATTTTACAAGGTTTACATGAAGAGGGAGAATGCCGGCAGCTGGGATTCTGGGCTGGAAAAGGAGCAAATATTAGAGACCTATTCTGCACAACTCCAAAAGTCCTAAAACTTCACGGAAGTTTTTCCAGGGTATATAAAAAATATTGAGCGAAAAAAGTTCCAGAGGGGGCCACACCCTAGCCACGAGGGTGGGGGCGCGCCCTACCCCCTGGGCGTGCCCCCTGCATCGTGGGCCCCCTGGTGGCCCTCCGATGCCCATCTTCTGCTATATGAGGTCTTTCGTCGAGGAAAAAATAATAAGCAAGCTTTGGGGAAGAAACTCCGCCGCCACGAGGCGGAACCTTTGCGGAACCAATCTAGGGCTCCGGCAGAGCTTGTCGGGGAAACTTCCCTCCGGGAGGGGGAAATCATCACCAATGATCCTCTCATCGGGAGAGGGTCAATCTCCATCAACATCTTCACCAACACCATCTCATCTCAAACCCTAGTTCATCTCTTGTATCCAATCTTTGTATCCAAACCTCAGATTGGTACGTGTGCGTTGCTAGTAGTGTTGATTAATACTTGTAGTTGATGCTAGTTGGTTTACTTGGTGGAAGATCATATGTTCAGATCCATTATGCATATTAATACCCCTCTGATTATGAACATGAATATGCTTTGTGAGTAGTTACGTTTGTTCCTGAGGACATGGGAGAAGTCTTGCTATTAGTAGTCATGTGAATTTGGTATTCGTTCGATATTTTGATGAGATGTATGTTGTCATCCCTCTAGTGGTGTCATGTGAACATCGACTACATGACACTTCACCATTGTTTGGGCCTAGAGGGAGGCATTGGGAAGTAATAAGTAGATGATGGGTTGCTAGAGTGACAGAAGCTTAAACCCTAGTTTATGCGTTGCTTCGTAAGGGGCTGATTTGGATCCATATGTTTCATGCTATGGTTAGGTTTACCTTAATACTTCCGTTGTAGTTGCGGGTGCTTGCAATGGGGGTTAATCATAAGTGGGATGCTTGTCCAAGTAAGGACAGTACCCAAGCACCGGTCCACCCACATATCAAATTATCAAAGTACCGAACGCGAATCATATGAACGTGATGAAAACTAGCTTGACGATAATTCCCATGTGTCCTCGGGAGCGCTTTCCTTCATATAAGAGTTTGTCCAGGCTTGTCCTTTGCTACAAAAAGGATTGGGCCATCTTTCTGCACCTAATTTACTTTTATTACTTGCTACTCATTACAAATTAGCTTAGCACAAAACTATCTGTTACCGATAATTTCAGTGCTTGCAGAGAATACCTTATTGAAAACTGCTTATCATTTCCTTCTGCTCCTCGTTGGGTTCGACACTCTTACTTACCAAAAAGCTATGATAGATCCCCTATACTTGTGTGTCATCAAGACTCTTTTCTGGCGCCATTTCTGGGGAGTGAAGCGCCTTTGGTAGGTGGAATTTGGTAAGGAAAAATTTACATAGTGTGCTGAAATTTACTGTCACTTGTTACTATGGAACATAATCCTTTGAGGGGCTTGTTTGGGGTATCTTCACCCCGACCAGTAGAGCAAAGAGTTGCTCCTTAACCTACCGAACCTACTGAAAATGTTTACTTTGAAATTTCTTCGGGTATGATAGAGAAACTGGTAGCTAATCCTTTTACAGGAGATGGAACATTGCATCCCGATTTACACTTAATCTATGTGGATGAAGTTTGTGGATTATTTAAGCTTGCAGGTATGCCCGATGATGTTATCAAGAAGAAGGTCTTCCCTTTATCTTTGAAGGGAGATGCATTGACATGGTATAGGCTATGTGATGATATGGGACCATGGGACTATAAGCGATTGAAATTGGAATTTCACCAGAAGTTTTATCCTATGCATCTTGTTCATCGTGGTCGTAATTATATATATAATTT
Source organism: Triticum dicoccoides (assembly GCF_002162155.2). Taxonomy (NCBI): domain Eukaryota; kingdom Viridiplantae; phylum Streptophyta; class Magnoliopsida; order Poales; family Poaceae; genus Triticum; species Triticum dicoccoides. Next base: position 604,655,356 of record NC_041388.1, read on the forward strand.
TTGGCCTCGCGAAGGAGAAAGCATCGCTCAAGCTTGGGGGAGGTTTAAGTCAATATTATATTCATGCCCCAATCATGAGCTCTCAAGAGAAATGATTATTCAAAAAAATTATGCTCGGCTTTCTCTGAGTAATCACTCCATGCTCGATACTTCTTGTACTGGATCTTTTATGATGAAGACTATTGAATTCAAATGGGATTTATTGGAAAGAATTAAACGCAACTCTGAAGATTGGGACCTCGACGAAGGTAAGGAGTCGGGTATAACACCTAAGTTTTATTGTGTTAAATCTTTTATGGATACCGATGCTTTCCGTGAATTTAGCACTAAATATGGACTTGACTCTGAGATAATAGCTTCTTTCTGTGAATCCTTTGCTACTCATGTTGATCTCCCTAAGGAGAAGTGGTTTAAATATAATCCTCCCATTGAAGTAAAAGTAGTTGCACCTATTAAAGTTGAAGAAAAGACTATCACTTATAATGATCCTGTTGCTCCTACTGCTTATGTTGAGAAACCACCTTTCCCTGTTAGAATAAAGGATCATGCTAAAGTTTCAAATGTAGTCAACAAGAGTAATATTAGGACACACAAACCCCCTGAGAAAATTAAAGTTGAACCTAATATTGCTATGGTTAAAGATCTCTTGACCAATAATATTGATGGGCATGTTATTTACTTCTGTGATGAGACTGCTAGAATTGCTAGACCTAATACTAAAAATAAACATAGACATGCTGTAGGCATGCCTGTTATTTCTGTTAAAATAGGAGATCATTGCTATCATGGCTTATGTGATATGGGTGCTAGTGCAAGTGCAATACCTCATTCCTTATACAAAGAAATTATGCATGATATTGCACCTGCTGAGATAGAAGATATCGATGTTACCATTAAGCTTGCCAATAGATAATACTATTTCACCAATTGGGATTGTTAGAGATGTTGAAGTCTTGTGTGGGAAGGTTAAATATCCTGCTGATTTTCTTGTTCTTGGTTCCCCACAAGATAGCTTTTGTCCCATTATATTTGGTAGACCCTTCTTGAATACTGTTAATGCTAAGATAGACTGCAATAAGGATATTGTTTCTGTTGGTTTAGGGGATATGTCTCATGAGTTTAATTTTGCTAAGTTTCGTAGACAACCCCATGATGAGGAATTGCCTAGTAAAGATGAAATTATTGGTCTTGCTTCTATTGTCGTGCCTCCTACTGAACCTTTAGAACAATATTTGCTAGACCATGAAAATGATATGTTCATGAATGAAAGAAGGGAAATAGATGAAGTATTCTTTAAACAGGGACCTATTCGTGTTGAAATCCTAGGGGATCCTCCTCCACCCAAGGGTGATCCCGTGTTTGAGCTTAAACCTTTACCTGATACTCTTAAATATGCTTATCTTGATGAAAAGAAGATATATCCTGTTATTATTAGTGCTAACCTTTCAGAGAAGGAGGAAGAGAGATTACTGAAAACCCTGAAGAAGCACCGCGCTGCTATTGGATATACTCTTGATGATCTTAAGGGCATTAGTCCCACTCTATGTCAACACAAAATAAATTTGGAGAAAGACGCCAAACCAGTTATTGATCACCAACGACGGCTGAATCCTAAGATGAAAGAAGTGGTAAGAAAGGAAATATTAAATCTCCTTGAGGCAGGTATAATTTATCCCGTTGCTGATAGTCAGTGGGTAAGTCATGTCCATTGTGTCCCTAAGAAGGGAGGTATTACTGTCGTTCCTAATGATAAAGATGAATTGATTCCACAAAGAATTATTACAGGTTATAGGATGGTAATTAATTTTCGCAAATTAAATACCCTTTGCCTTTCATTGATTAAATGATAGAAATATTATCCAAACATACACATTTTTGCTTTCTAGATGGTTACTCTGGCTTCTCTGAAATACCTGTGTCAGCTGATGATCAAGCAAAGACCACTTTTACTTGCCCTTTTGGTACTTTTCCTTATAGACGTATGCCTTTTGGTTTATGTAATGCACCTGCTACCTTTCAAAGATGCATGATGGCTATATTCTCTGACTTTTGTGAAAAGATTTGTGAGGTTTTCATGGACGATTTCTTCGTTTATGGATCCTCTTTTGATGATTGCTTGAGCAACCTTGATCGAGTTTTGTAGAGATGTGAAGAAACTAATCTTGTCTTGGACTAGGAGAAGTGCCACTTCATGGTTAATGAAGGTATTGTATTGGGGCATAAAATTTCTGAAAGAGGTATTGAAGTTGACAACGCTAAAGTTGAATGCTATTGAAAATATGCCGTGTCCCAAGGACATCAAAGGTATAAGAAGTTTCCTTGGTCATGTCGGTTTTTATAGGAGGTTAATTAAGGACTTCTCAAAAATTTCTCGGCCTCTTACTAACCTATTACAAAAAGACGTCCCTTTTGTCTTTGATGATGACTGCGTAGAAGCATTTGAAATACTTAAGAAAGTTTTGGTTTTTGCACCTATTGTTCAACCTCCTGATTGGAATTTACCATTTGAAATTATGTGTGATGCTAGTGATTATGCTGTAGGGGCTATTCTAGGACAAAGAGTTGATAAGAAATTAAATGTTATCCAATATGCTAGTAAAACCCTAGATAGTGCCCAAAGAAATTATGCTACTACTGAAAAAGAATTTTTAGCAATTGTATTTGCTTATGATATGTTCAGACCTTATATTGTTGATTCTAAAGTAACTATTCACACTGATCATGCTGCTATTAAATATCTTATGGAAAAGAAAGATGTTAAACCTAGACTTATTAGGTGGTTTCTCCTACTACAAGAATTTGATTTGCATATTATTGATAGAAAGGGAGCTGAGAACCCCGTTGCAGACAACTTGTCTAGGTCAGAGAATGTTCTTGATGACCCACTACCTATTGATGATAGCTTTCCTGATGAACAACTAAATGTCATAAATGCTTCTCGAACTGCTCCATGGTATGCTGATTATGCTAATTATAATGTTGCTAAATTTATACCACCTAGTTTCACATACCAGCAAAACAAAAAGTTCTTCTATGATTTAAGACATTACTTTTGGGATGACCCACATCTTTATAAAGAAGGAGTAGATGGTGTTATTAGATGTTGTGTATCTGAGCATGAATAGGAACAGATCCTACGCAAGTGTCACTCCGAAGCCTATGGAGGGCACCATGCTGGAGATAGAACTGCACACAAGGTATTGCAATCCAGTTTTTATTGGCCTACTCTCTTCAAGGATGCACGTAAGTTTGTCTTATCTTGTGATGAATGTCAAAGAATTCGTAATATTAGTAGACATCAAGAAATGCCTATGAATTATTCACTTGTTACTGAATCATTTGATGTTTGGGGCTTTGATTATATGGGACCTTTTCCTTCCTCTAATGGGTATACACATATTTTAGTTGTTGTTGATTACGTTACTAAGTGGGTAGAAGCTATTTCAACTAGTAGTGTTGATCACAACACCTCTATTAAGATGCTTAAAGAAGTTATTTTTCCGAGGTTTGGAGTTCCTAGATATTTAATGACTGATGGTGGTTCACGCTTCATTCATGGTGCCTTTCGTAAAATGCTTGCTAAGTATGATGTTAATCGTAGAATTGCATCCCCATATCATCCACAGTCTAGTGGTCAAGTAGAATTAAGTAATAGAGAGCTTAAATTAATTTTGCAAAAGACTGTTAATAGATCTAGAAAGAATTGATCCAAGAAACTTGATGATGCATTATGGGCTTATAGAACTGCATATAAAAATCCTATGGGTATGTCTCCGTATAAAATGGTTTATGGTAAAGCATGTCACTTACCTCTTGAATTAGAACATAAGGCATATTGGGCTATTAAAGAGCTCAACTATGACTTTAAACTTGCCACTGCGAAGAGGTTATTTTACATTAGCTCACTTGATGAATGGAGAACCCAAGCCTATGAAAATGCCAAGCTGTTTAAAGAAAAAGTTAAAAGATGGCATGACAAAAGGATACAAAAGCGTGAGTTTAATGTAGGTGATTATGTATTGCTATACAACTCTTGTTTAAGATTTTTTTCAGTAAAACTTCTCTCTAAATGGGAAGGCCCTTACGTCATCAAGCAGGTCTATCCTTCTCGTGCCATAAAAATCAACAACTTCGAAGGCACAAATCCAAGGGTGGTGAACGGGCAAAGAATCAAACATTATATCTTGGGTAATCCCATTAATGTTGAAACTAATATTATTGAAACTGTAACCCCGGAGGAATACTTAAGAGACACTTTCCGGAACGTTTCAGACTCTGAAAAGGAATAGGTACGTGGTACGGTAAGTAAACCGACTCCAAAACAGTTCTAATGGCAATTTTCTCCATTTTGGAATATTTAAGAAAATAGGAAAATGAGAAGCAGACCGAAAAGGACACGAGGCTTCCACAAGGGTGGAGTGCGCGGCCTACCCCCTGGGCACGCCCCCTGCCTCGTGGGCACCTTGTGCGCTCTCCGGACTCTATTTTCTTGCATGATACTTGTTTTGGTCGGTGAAAATTCATTATATAATCTCCCGAAGGTTTTGACCATCCTATCACGCAAAAATCTCTTGTTCTTGTTTCAAGTTGTTTTCTGCCAGGGTTGTCAAGGCCAAGCATCATGTTGTCTCCCTCCTCCTCCAACAATGAGGGCAATGATGCTTGGCTAATGAAGATAGAGTTGAAGAGAGAAGAGCCCGGAGAGATCAACAAGGATGATGGGATCAAGAAGGCCATAGGAGATCAAGTTCCGGCAGTAGCAGAAGAAGACATCCTTCAACCTCACCACAATCTCTTTACCCCAACAGAGATTGAAGCTTTCAAGATGATTGAGTTAGCTCGCATTCAAAACAAGTATCTCACAAGTGAAAATATTTTGTTGAAGGAGAATATCATCGCACTCAAGGGCATTATCCGCAAATTGGAGGATCTATTACGCTCGATGTGCGACTACCCATCATCACCAACACCTTCTTCACCAACAAAGAAGAACTGAGCATCGGGTATGGGCACTCCCCTTGGCAACTGCCAAGCTTGGGTGAGTTTGCTGGTATTGTATCACCATCACTTTTACCTTTACCGTTTTTCTTAGTTCGATCCTTTTGATAATATCTTGATCTAGTAGAATAAAGTTTTAGTATGATGTAGTTGTGAGTTTTGCTTTATGATCTTCCTATGTAATTGAGTCTGTGAGCTATATATAATAAAGATTAGTGTTGAGTCAAGGGCTTGATTATTTTGCTATGATCTTGAGGGAATAAATTAAAAAAGGAGAAAGAATAAAAATAAATAAAGAGATCATATGGATCTTATGGAGAGTAATGACTTCACATATAAGAGTATGATGAATAACAGTTGTTGAGAGTTGGCAAACATAGTTTTGGTCATCGTTGCAATTAATAGGAAGTAATAAAGAAAGAGAGGTTCACATATAAATACACTATCTTGGACATCTTTTATGATTGTGAGCACTCATTAAAGTATGACATGCTAAAGAGTTGACGTTGGACAAGGAAGACAACGTAATGGGTTATGTTTTCTTACATCTGAGATAAATTATATTGTCATGGATCATCCAACATGTTGAGCTTGCCTTTCCCTCTCATGCTAGCCAATTTCTTTGCACCAAGTAGAGATACTACTTGTGCTTCCAAACATCCCTAAACCCAGTTTTGCCATGAGAGTCCACCATATCTACCTATGGATTGAGGAAGATCCTTCAAGTAAGTTGTCATCGGTGCAAGCAATAAAATTGCTCTCTAAATATGTATGACTTATTAATGTGGAGAAAATAAGCTTTATACGATCTTGTGATGTGGAAGAAATAAAAGCGACGGACTGCATAATAAAGGTCCATATCACAAGTGGCAATATAAAGTGATGTTCTTTTGCATTAAGATTTCATGCATCCAACCATAAAAGAGCATGACAACCTCTGCTTCCCTCTGCGAAGGGCCTATCTTTTATTCTTGTCTTATACTTCATGCAATGAGTCATGCTGATATTCACCTTTCCTTTTTTTACATTTTATCCTTTGGCAAGCACAATGTGTTGGAAAGATCCAGATATATATAGCTAATTGGATGTGAGTTTTCATGAACTATTATTGTTGACATTACCCTTGAGGTAAAACGTTGGGAGGCAAAAATATAAGCACCTATCTTTCTCTGTGTCCGATTAAGACTTCATACCCATAAATATTGCGGGAGTGTTAGCAATTGTGAAAGACTAAAAGATGGTTGAGTATGTGGACTTGCTGAAAAACTCTTATATTGACTCTTTCCTATGTTATGATAAATTGCAATTGCCTCAATGACTGAGATTACAGTTAGTTGGTTCTCAATAAAATTTATGATTCATACTTGAAATTGTGATTGAATTGTTACTTTAGCATAAGAGATCATATGACAATATATATTTATGTTGCTATTCTAAGAATGATCATGATGCCCTCATGTCCGTATTTTATTTTATCGACACCTCTATCTCTAAACATGTGGACATATTTTTCGATTTCGGCTTTCGCTTGAGGACAAGCGAGATCTAAGCTTGGGGGAGTTGATACGTCCATTTTGCATCATGCTTTTATATCGATATTTATTTCATTATGGGCTATTATTACACATTATGTCACAATACTTATGCCTATTCTCTCTTATTTTACAAGGTTTACATGAAGAGGGAGAATGCCAGCAGCTGGGATTATGGGCTGGAAAAGGAGCAAATATTAGAGACCTATTCTGCACAGCTCCAAAAGTCCTGAAACTTCACGGAAGTTATTTCCAGAATATATAAAAAATATTGAATGAAGAAAGTTCCAAAGGGGGGCCACACCCTGGCCAGGAGGGTGGGGGCGCGCCCCCTGCCTCGTGGGCCCCCTGGTGGCCCTCCGATGCCCATCTTCTGCTATATGAGGTCTTTCGTCGAGGAAAAAATAATAAGCAAGCTTTGGGGAAGAAACTCCGCCGCCACGAGGCGAAACCTTGGCGGAACCAATCTAGGGCTCCAGCGGAGCTGTTCTGCCGGGAAACTTCCCTCTAGGAGGGGGAAATCATCACCATCGTCATCACCAACGATCCTCTCATCGGGAGAGGGTCAATCTCCATCAACATCTTCACCAACACCATCTCATCTCAAACCCTAGTTCATCTATTGTATCCAATCTTTGTATCCAAACCTCAGATTGGTACGTGTGGGTTGCTAGTAGTGTTGATTAATACTTGTAGTTGATGCTAGTTGGTTTACTTGGTGGAAGATCATATGTTCAGATCCATTATGCATATTAATACCCCTCTGATTATGAACATGAATATGCTTTGTGAGTAGTTACATTTGTTCCTGAGGACATGGGAGAAGTCTTGCTATTAGTAGTCATGTGAATTTGGTATTCGTTCGATATTTTGATGAAATGTATGTTGTCATCCCTCTAGTGGTGTCATGTGAACGTCGACTACATGACACTTCACCATTGTTTGGGCCTAGAGGGAGGCATTGGGAAGTAATAAGTAGATGATGGGTTGCTAGAGTGACAGAAGCTTAAACCCTAGTTTATGCGTTGCTTCGTAAGGGGCCGATTTGGATCCATATGTTTCATGCTATGGTTAGGTTTACCTTAATACTTCTGTTGTAGTTGTGGATGCTTGCAATGGGGGTTAATCATAAGTGGGATGCTTGTCCAAGTAAGGACAATACCCAAGCACCGGTCCACCCACATATCAAATTATCAAAGTACCAAACGCGAATCATATGAACATGATGAAAACTATCTTGACGATAATTCCCATGTGTCCTCGGGAGCGCTTTCCTTCATATAAGAGTTTTTCCAGGATTGTCCTTTGCTACAAAAAGGATTGGGCCATCTAGCGGCACCTTATTTACTTTTATTACTTGCTAGTCGTTACAAATTACCTTATCACAAAACTATCTGTTACCGATAATTTCAGTGCTTGTAGAGAATACCTTACTGAAGACTGCTTATCATTTCCTTCTGTTCCTCGTTGGGTTCGACACTCTTACTTATCGAAAAGCTATGATAGATCCCTATACTTGTGGGTCATCACATCGCAGCCCCAAACTTTAAGAAACGACAGCTTAGGTTTTTTGCCAAACCACAATTCATATGGTGTCATCTCAACGGATTTAGATGATGCCCTATTTAACATGAATGCGGCCGTCTCTAAAGCATAACCCCAAAACGATAGCGGTAAATTAGCAAGAGACATCATAGATCGCACCATATCTAATAAAATACGGTTACGACGTTCAGACACACCATTACGTTGTGGTGTTCAAGGTGGCGTGAGTTGCGAAACTATTCCACATTGTTTCAAATGAAGACCAAACTCATAACTCAAATATTCACCTCCACGATCAGATCGTAGAAACTTTATTTTCTTATTACGATGATTTTCCACTTCACTCTGAAATTCTTTGAACTTTTAAATTGTTTCAGACTTATGTTTCCTTAAGTAGATATACCCATATCTGCTCAAATCATTTGTGAAGGTTAGAAAATAATGATACCCACCGCGAGCCTCAACACTCATTGGACCGCATACATTAGTATGTATTATTTCCAATAAGTCAGTTGCTCACTCCATTGTTCCGGAGAACGGAGTCTTAGTCATCTTGCCCATGAGGCATGGTTCGCAAGCATCAAGTGATTCCAAAAGCCCATCAGCATGGAGTTTCTTCATGCGCTTTACACCAATATGACCTAAACGGCAGTGCCACAAATAAGTTGCACTATCATTATTAACTTTGCATATTTTGGCTTCAATATTATGAATATGTGTATCACAACAATCGAGATTCAACAAAAATAAACCACTCATCAAGGGTGCATGACCATAAAAGATATTACTCATATAAATAGAACAACCATTATTCTCTTATTTAAATGAATAACCGTCTCGCGTTAAACAAGATCCAGATATAATGTTCATGCTCAACGCTGGCACCAAATGACAATTATTTAGGTCTAAAACTAATCCCGACGGTTGATGTAGAGGTTGCGTGCCGACGGCGATCACATCGACTTTGGAACCATTTCCCACGCGCCTCGTCTCCTTGTCCTTAGCCAATCTATGTTTATTCCATAGCCCCTGTTTCGAGTTGCAAATATGACCAACAGAACCAGTATTAGATACCTAGGCGCTACTACGAGCATTAGTAAGGTACACATCAATAACATGTATATCAAATATACCTTTCACTTTTCCATCATTCTTATCTGCCAAATACTTGGGGTAGTTCCATTTCTAGTGACCAGTCCCTTTGAAGTAGAAGCACTCAGTTTCAGGCATAGGTCCTGATACGTCCATTTTGCATCATGATTTTATATCGATATTTATTGCATTATGGGCTGTTATTACACATTATGTCACAATACTTATGCCTATTCTCTCTTATTTTACAAGGTTTACATAAAGAGGGAGAATGCCGGCAGCTGGGATTCTGGGCTGGAAAAGGAGCAAATCTTAGAGACCTATTCTGCACAGCTCCAAAAGTCGTGAAACTTCACGGAAGACCTTTTTAGAATATATAAAAAATATTGAGCGCAAGAAGTTCACCAGGGGGGCACACCCTGCCCACGAGGGTGGGGGGCGCCCTACCCCCTGGGCGCGCCCCCTACCTCGTGGGCCCCCTGGTGGCCCTCCGATGGCCATCTTCTGCTATATGGAGTCTTTCGATGAGAAAAAAATCATAAGCCATCTCCTCGGACGAAACTCCGCCGCCACGAGGTGGAACCTTGGCGGATCCAATCTAGGGCTCCGGCAGAGCTGTTCTGTCGGGGATACTTCCCTCCGGGAGGGGGAAATCATCGCCATCATTGATGAAACTATGTACCTAGGGTAGGGGCATGGACCTGTCCTAAGTACCCTACCCAAGGACATCCCTAGAAGAAGTCACCTATAAATCGACTTGGAGGTATCCCACTCGACTGATTCAAGACACTCGACCACGAAGCAATCACTCGACCAAGATCCAACCACTCGACTGCCAGGAGATCTAAAGTCACCCTGCACGCAAACGGTCGGTCATTAAGTAGCTTTTATGGTCATCATAGCACTTTATTAGGGGCGTTACCAGTAACCCCCAGTCTTAATGTACTTTAAACCCTGCATTACTGAGGGCTGGAGGGGCCTGGCAACCTCTATATAAGCCACCCCCCTCCTCAGTATCAAGGGTTCGCACCCCTGTTATTCATACACACATAATTCAGTCGACCGCCTCCGGGCACCGAGACGTAGGGCTGTTACTTCCTCCGAGAAGGGCCTGAACTCGTAATCCTTGTGTGCTTACAACTCCTCCATAGCTAAGATCTAGCCTCTCCATACATACCCCCCTACATCACTGTCAGAGTTAGAACCATGACAGTTGGCGCCCACCGTGGGGCTAGGAGTCTTAGCGCCTTGTTTGAGAAGTTGCGATTTTTTCCGATCTCTTTGATCATGGTTTCAGGCGGAGCTTTGGTGGAGGGCCGCGAGATACGTCTCGGCGCGCTCACGTTCATCGCCGATGACTCCGCTTGGCTTCAAGAGGCTCCACTCGACGTTGACGCGCTCCCCATCCGCGGGGCGACGCACTTTCGCGCATGCGTCCGTGCTGTCCTCCTGCGGCAGCCGTCGACCCAGTATCGGTCGGCTTCTGTGGCATCTCCCCGCCCTGTTTCTCGCCGGCGCAAGCGCTCCGGTCGGTCGAGGCTTCAAAGGTGGGTGAGGCATGCGGTGGCCCGCCAGTCGGCCACCCCACAAGTCGCGGCAATCGAGCCCGACGAATCCCTCTACGGCTTGTTCGACCTGTCGACTGGCTCCGCAGAGACCGCATCCAAATGCGACAGCAGTGACCCAGCTGCAGAGGTTCTGGTGATCGATGGGCCACACAGTCCTCCCGGTTTCCCCCGCGCTGACGAAGGCGCGGATGGGGGCAACCCATCGCGTCCTCACGAGGAGTATCTCCCCAAGCCTCTCACGTCGTTGCAGCGGGAGGAGCTTCGCTGCCGGAACATGGATGCACTCCACACTCCTATCGTTGGAGAAACCCTCGAGGCCCAAGCCTTGGAGGACGCGCGCTTGGCTAACTTGGCCGAGCGCACTCGACTGGAGAATCTCCAGCGAATACTCGACGAGCGAGCACGTCAACGGGCTCCAGAATCCAGTCGATGTCAACTCTTTCCGCCCCCGCAGGTATATCGTACTCCGATTCAGAATTTGGCGGCTGCGGCCCGTATAGCAGAGTCGATTCAGCCCTCCCAGTCAGAGGCTGGCAGAGGCTTGTTGCAAATCAGAGCGTTGCTCCGGGCAGCGGGAGACCAGAATTCTGTTGTTTCTCAGTCGCGGAACAGGATCCACTGTCGATCCGTTGCAGCGGATACAGTCCAGTTGGCTCACAGCCCAAGATCCCCTCCGAGGCGTGAGGGACGTGGAGACCGGCGTGATCAGTACAGAAGGAATGAGCAGTATGATCACCGATTCGATCGTGATGATCGACGTCGAGTGCCAACCCCTCCCCCGAGGAGTGGATCATATGTGCCTCGACAACAGGATGACAGACGCCCTCATAGTGTTGGGCGGAGAAGTCTAGTCGACCCCAGGGAACCAGGCTTTGATGCAAGATCCATTCTCGTTCAAGGTTTGGTAGATAGGAATAGAGTTCACCGAGAAGGCCATGACAGAGATGCGCCTACCAGTAGCAGAGTATATGTTTCAGGGCCGAATGTTTCAGTCGAGCCATCAGAGCCGTTGTAATTCCTCCCAACTTCAGGTTGGCGACTGGAGTTAGTAAGTTCACCGGTGAGTCCAAGCCTGATACTTGGCTCGAAGATTACCGCGTGGCTGTCCAGATTGGCGGTGGGAATGATGAGGTAGCCATGAAGCACTTGCCTCTCATGTTAGAAGGCTCGGCCAGAGCGTGGCTGAATCAGTTAGCACCCAACAGCATTTACACTTGGGAGGATCTCTCCCAAGTGTTTGTCACCACATTTGAAGGAACATGCAAGCGACCTGCAGGCCTTACGGAATTGCGGTCTTGCATGCAGAAACCGAATGAAACTCTGAGGGATTACATCCAGAGGTGGATCACATTGCATCACACGGTTGAAAATATACCAGATCATCAAGCAGTTTGTGCCTTTAAAGAAGGCGTTAAGTACAGAGAATTGAATCTGAAGTTCGGTCGAACCGGAGAGATGTCTCTAAATCGGATGATGGAGATTGCCACCAAATATGCTAATGGTGAAGATGAGGATCGACTCCGGAGTGGCAAGCATAAAGCAGTCGCCCAGGAAACCGGAGGAAATTCCAGTCGGAAACAGAAGCGGAAAGCCGAGCCAGTCGCTCCTGGGGAGGCCCTGGCCGTAACCCAGGGAAAATTTAAGGGAAAACCCAAAGGACCTTGGAACCCCAAGAAAGTTAAAGACCAAGATGGAAATGATGTTTTGGATCACCAAGAAATATGAAGAGGGTAAACTCATTTACCCAAAGCATACCACTCGACAGTGTCGGCTTCTGATCCAGTAGTTTCAGGGCAAGCAGTCCAAAGATAAGGAAAAGGAGTCAGACAAAGTTGAGGACAAGGAAGATAGTGACGATGGGTACCCCCAGGTCAATTCCACCCTGATGATTTTTGCTGATGTTGAGAGCAAAAGTCGACTGAAGGTTATTAACCATGAGGTAAATATGGTTGCTCCGGCAACACCCAATTATCTGAAGTGGTCCCAGACTGCCATCACATTCGACCAGTCTGATCACCCTACGCACATTGCCACCCCTGGGAGGCAAGCTCTGGTGGTCGACCCAGTTGTCGAAGGCACTCGACTGACCAAAGTCCTGATGGATGGAGGCAGCGGTTTGAACATACTATATGGAGAAACATTGAAAGGGATGGGCATTCCGATGTCTAGGCTCAGTACCAGTAACATGAGTTTCCATGGAGTCATTCCTGGGAAGAAAGCCGAGTCACTCGGCCAAATTGCTCTTGATGTGGTTTTCGGTGATTCCAAGAATTACCGCAAGGAAAAGTTGACATTCGAAGTTGTGGATTTCCAAAGTGCTTATCACGCTATTTTGGGCAGGCCAGCTTATGCACGCTTCATGGCTCGACCATGTTATGTGTATCTCAAATTGAAGATGCCTGGTCCCAAAGGTATGATCACTGTTACAGGCAATCGGAAGAAAGAAGAAGAGTGTTTTCAAAAAGGCTCAAAGATTGCTGACGCTCAGATGGCAGTGGTCGAGCTGCGAGAGTATCAGAAGACTGCAGATCCGAGTGAATTGCTACGAGCTAAGAAGCCTGCTTCAGAATCAGCTTTTCAGTTGCAGTTCACATTCACCCGACCGATCCAAATGCTGCTCCGACTCACATCTCAACGATGCTCGACTCCAAATAGGAAGAAGCGCTCGTCCAGTTCCTTCGTGAGAACTGGGACATCTTCACATGGAAGCTTGCTGACATGCCTGGAGTTCCCAGGGGGCTGGCTGAGCACCGTCTACGAGTCGACCCAAAATTTAAACCTGTGAAAGAACATCTTCGATGGTCCGCCGTCCAGAAGAGGAAGGCCATTGGCGAGGAGGTGGATCGGCTCTTAGCAGCGGAGTTCATCCGAGAAATTTACCACTCCGAGTGGCTCGCCAATGTTGTCATGGTCCCCAAGAAGGACAAGTCACTTCACATGTGCATTGATTTCAAGCATATCAATCGGGCCTGCCCGAAAGATCATTTTCCTCTCCCCCGCATCGACCAGATAGTCGACTCGACTACGGGATGTGAGCGTTTGTCTTTTCTAGAAGCCTATTCCGGGTACCATCAGATCCGTCTGTATGGGCCCGACGAGATCAAAACAACTTTCATCACTCCATTCGGGTGCTTCTATTATGTCACCATGCCATTCGGCCTCAAGAATGTCGGAGCCATGTTCATGAGGATGATTCAGAAGTGTTTGCTCACTCAAATCAGTCGGAATGTGGAGGCATACATGGATGATATTGTGGTTAAGTCACGGAAGGGTTCCGACCTGCTGACTGACCTTGCTAAAACCTTTGCCAACCTCAGGAGGTATGATATCAAGCTCAATCCGTCAAAGTGCACATTCGGAGTTCCAGGTGGGAAGTTACTCGGTTTTCTCATTTCCGAACGGGGAATCGACGCCAATCCTGAAAAAATTGGTACTATACTCCGGATGAAACATCTTGTGCGTGTGCATGACGTCCGGAAGCTTACAGGATGCTTGGCCGCTTTAAGTCGATTCATCTCTCGCCTTGGTGAAAAGGCATTGCCTCTTTACCTACTGATGAAGAAGTCCGACAAGTTCGAGTGGACTCCAGAAGCTGATGCAGCGTTTACAGAGCTCAAAGCTCTGCTCTCCACCCAGCCGGTGCTTGCTGCCCCAATCAGCAAGGAGCCTTTGCTGCTTTACATGGCAGCCACAGGACAAGTCGTCAGTACAGTACTTACGATCGAGCGGGAAGAAGAAGGAAAGGCCTTCAAAGTTTAGCGCCCAGTATATTATGTTTCTGAAGTTTTGACTCCTTCAAAGCAAAGATATCCTCATTACCAGAAGCTTGTATATGGGATTTATATGACCACGAAGAAGGTTGCACATTACTTCTCTAATCATTCCATTACAGTCGTCAGCGACGCTCCACTATCAGAGATTTTGCACAATAGAGATGCAACTGGTCGAGTGGCCAAATGGGCGATTGAACTTCTTCCCCTAGATATCAAGTTTGAGGCAAAGAAAGCTATCAAGTCCCAAGCAATTGCAGATTTCGTCGCCGAGTGGATCGAACAGCAACTTCCGACTCAAGTTCACTCGGAGCACTAGACCATGTTCTTCGATGGATCTAAGATGCTGAATGGTTCCGGTGCTGGGGTGGTATTGGTTTCCCCCCGAGGAGATAAGCTCAGATATGTTCTCCAGATTCACTTCGATTCCTCCAATAACGAAGCAGAATATGAAGCACTTTTGTATGGGTTGCGCATGGCCATTTCACTCGGCATCCGTCGCCTCATGGTCTATGGCGACTCAGATTTTGTGGTTAATCAGGTGATGAAGGAGTGGGACGTCAGAATTCCAGCTATGACTGGTTATTGCAATGCAGTGAGAAAGTTAGAGAAGAAATTCGAGGGGTTAGAGCTTCATCACATCCCCCGACTGAAAAATCAAGCGGCTGATGATTTGGCAAAGATAGGCTCCAAGAGAGAAGCCATCCCCAGCAATGTGTTTTTGGAACACATCCACTCGCCATCAGTCCAAGAAGATCCTTTTACAGATGAAGCTCCGCAGCCAAAGAGTGCCACAAATCCGACTGAAGTTGAAATTCCGGCAGTGGTCGACCTAATCATGGAAGTTTTGGCAATCACCCCCGACTGGACGATACCATACATCGCGTATATCCTAAGAAAGGAACTCCTGGAGGACGAAGAAGAGGCTCGACAGATCGTCCGTCGATCCAAGGCCTTTACAGTCATAAAGGGACAGTTGTGTAGAGAAAGTGCGACTGGAGTCGGTCAGAAGTGTATAACACCAGAAGAAGGTCAGATAATCCTTGATGATATCCACTCGGGGACCTGTGGTCATCATGCGTCCTCTCGGACCATTGTGGCTAAAGCATACCGAGCGGGATTTTACTGGCCAAGAGCGAATGAAATGGCAAAAGAGATAGTCGACAAGTGTGAAGGGTGCCAGTTCTACTCCAACATGTCGCACAAGCCTTCATCAGCCCTGAAGACCATTCCACTCGTCTGGCCCTTTGCTGTTTGGGGACTGGACATGGTTGGCCCATTGAGAACAGGCAGGAGCGGTTTCACACATGTGCTTGTGGCAGTCGACAAGTTTACCAATTGGATTGAAGCTAAGCCTATCAAGAATCTTGATGCTTGCACTGCTATCAGTTTCGTCAGGGAGTTAACATTTAGATATGGAGTCCCGCATAGCATCATCACCGACAATGGGTCAAACTTTGATTCAGACAAGTTCAAAGCTTTTTGCGCCTCTCAAGGCACACAAGTCAACTACGCATCGGTCGCCCACCCCCAGTCGAATGGACAAGCAGAAAGGGCAAATGGTCTGATTCTCAAAGGACTAAAGCCTCGGCTGATGCGTGATCTCAAGCACGCAGCAGGCGCTTGGGTCGACGAGCTTCCGTCAGTTCTGTGGGGATTGAGGACCACCCCGAATCGGTCGACTGGAAGAACTCCGTTCTTTCTGGTTTACGGAGCGGAAGCAGTCCTGCCGAGTGATCTACTTCACAATGCACCCCGAGTCGAGCTTTATACCGAAGATGAAGCAGAACAAGCCCGGCAAGACGCAGTCGACCTCCTGGAAGAAGAAAGAGAAATGGCTATGATCCGATCGACCATTTATCAGCAGGACTTGCGTCGATTCCATGCCAGAAATGTGAAGAGTCGAGCCTTCCAAGAAGGAGATTTGGTCCTCCGAATGGATCAACAGAAACCACACAAGCTCGCTCCTACTTGGGAAGGTCCCTTCATCGTCACCAGAGTCCTCCACAATGGAGCATATCACCTTTACAATGTCGATCGCCAGATCGATGAGCCACGAGCTTGGAATGCGGAACTGCTCCGCCCCTTTTACATTTGAATTCTCACTCGAATGAGATGTTATAAGAAAAACTTCTGTAGTCTATTTATCAAAGACAAGAGTGTTACAATTTTTCCTATAATTGTTGTCGCCTTTGTTTGCGTGTGAAATACCCCAGTGGGTGGCTTAGCTGCGAATCCGTTTCGCCTAAGTTTGTAAAAAAAATCCTACCGAGTGGTGAGCCAGACTCCCACTCGGAGGCTTAGCTGCAGCCCAGTGCTCGCCTAAGTTTGTGAAAAAAATCCTACCAAGTGGTGAGCCAGACTCCCACTCGGAGGCTTAGCCGCAGCCCAGTGCTCACCTAAGTGTTTAAAAATCCTACCGAGTGGTGAGCCAGACTCCCACTCGGAGGCTTAGCTGCAGCCCAGTGCTCGCCTAAGTATTTAAAAATCCTACCGAGTGGTGAGCCAGAATCCCACTCGGAGGCTTAGCCGCAGCCCAATGCTCGCCTAAGTGTTTAAAAATCCTACCGAGTGGTGAGCCATACTCCCACTCGGAGGCTTAGCTGCAGCCCAGTGCTCGCCTAAGTATTTAAAAATCCTACCGAGTGGTGAGCCAGACTCCCACTCGGAGGCTTAGCTGCAGCCCAGTGCCCGCCTAAGTGTTTAAAAATCCTACCGAGTGGAGAGCAAACCTCCCACTCGGAGGCTTAGCTGCAGCCCAGTACTCGCCTGAGTATTTAAAAATCCTACCGAGTGGTGAGCCAGACTCCCACTCGGAGGCTTAGCTGCAGCCTAGTGCTTGCCTAAGTGTTTAAAAATCCTACCGAGTGGAGAGCAAACCTCCCACTCGGAGGCTTAGCTGCAGTCCAGTACTCGCCTAAGTTTGAAAAACTCCTACCGAGTGGAGAGCAGACCTCCCACTCGGAGGCTTAGCTGCAGTCCAGTACTCGCCTAAGTTTGAAAAAATATTACCGAGTGGAGAGCAGACCTCCCACTCGGGGGCTTAGCTACAGTCCAGTACTCGCCTAAGTTTGAAAAAATCCTACTGAGTGGAGAGCAGACCTCCCACTCGGGGGCTTAGCTGCAGTCCAGTACTCGCCTAAGTTTGAAAAAATCCTATCGAGTGGAGAGCAGACCTCCCACTCGGGGGCTTAGCTGCAATCCAGTACTCGCCTAAGTTTTTAAAATCCTACCGAGTGGAGAGCAGACCTTCCACTCGGGGGCTTAGCTGCAGCCCAGTGCTCGCCTAAGTACGGAACACATCCCAATACGCAAGGACGACGAGGTGCAAATCGATTGCTACCTTCTCCTTCGGAGCTGCACCACAAATACAAAGTTATTTCGAGTGAAGAACAAGTTCCACTCGACAGATAATTCATGAAGATATTCAACGATAAATCAAGTTCAGATAAGATCCAAAGGTCCTAGACCGCAAATCAAAGTACTTGAGCCCCCAGCTCGACAGAGTTTAATGGTTACAAAATCCACTCGGCATTCCGAGGCAAATTTAAAGTGAAGCATAAAAGTTTTTATTCCTCAGGCGGAGGACTAGAAGGGGCGACAAACTCGTCCAAGTCGATCCCGTCTGCAATGCGAGTGGCAGCAGCAATGAAAGTCTCCATGAAGTCTTGAAAGTTGTGCTTCCTGGTATTGGCAACTTGGATGGCGGCCAACTTTTCTTCTCGCGCCTCCTTGCAGTGGACGCAGACCAGAGACAGAGCGACGTTAGCACCACATCTAGCAGAAGATTTCTTCCATTCCGCCACTCGACCTGGGACTTCATTCAGTCGAGTCATCAGGGACTCGAGGTCATTCTGAAGCGTTGTCCTAGGCCAGAGCGATGTGTCGATCCGCGACATCGCAACCATCAACCGAGCAAGATAGTCAACAACACCGGCAACACGAGATTCCAGTCGGAGCACGTTCATAGCAGCCTCGTCCTTCACTAGAGAATTGATGGGGTCCAAGTCTGTCTCCACTCGACTGGTCTCCTCTTCGAAGTTCTGGCAGAATTCTGTAAACACAATTCAAGGATAAGTCAGTAGCTCTACGCAGGTTTGGTAACTGCAAGTCAGTCGGGCCGGAGTAATTACCCTCGAGCATGACGAACAGCTTCTTGGCGAGTCCACCGATATAAGCCTCCAGATCGTTCCTCTTCCCCGCCAGTTCACTTGCCTTGTCATTCAGAGCTATATTGCCATTCTTCAGACGGCTGACCTCTCGATTAGCCGCGTCGAGAGCAGTTTTCAGCCTGGAGTTTTCCTTTTCAAGAGTACCGACTGAAGCCAGTTTTTCTTCAGCAAGCTTCGTTTTGTTCAGGGCCTCCTTCTGCGCTTCGGCAAGGTCTTGATCCTTCTTATTCAGAGCCTCCTCCATTTTGTCTGCGAAACAGCAAGTGAGATCAACATCGAGGACGGCCAGAAAGAAAGGACAGTCGACAGAAGCTCACCAGCCATACCTTTAGCTTCGTCCCTCGCCTTCTGCAAGTTCTCCTGAGCAAGCTTCAAGTCAAGGTTCAGCTGGATCTGTTTGTTCTCCAACTCAGTGTAGCGAGCCACAAGTTCGCAGGATTTCTGCAAAAAATCAGTCGACAGACATCCAAGATAAGTTGCTTCCGAGTAACCAAGAGACAATGATGGCGTTTCTAAGACTACAGCCGAATCAAAAACATTCGACAGTAGTCTCAATGGGTGCACTCAGCGTGCCCCCACTGGTTCGACCAAAAAAAATCAACTGCCCGTAGTCGACCGTGTACAGTTCCATTCGACATGGCCTGACCAGACCGAGTGAAGAAGTTCAACTAAAGCAACACAATATAAAGACTACAGTCGACTGCCAGCAGTCCACCATAGTCTCGGGGACTACACCCAGTGGGTGCACTTAGCGTGCCCCCACTCGTCAAAAAGATTAATAGACACACCCAATGGGTGTACAGATATAAAGATCTTCGGAAAAGAGATTCTTCAGATAGCATATCCTAATAGAACAAGCGGTGAATCGACTGACCTGGACGTTGCTCTAAAGAGCTGAACTCGCGTCATAAGCTGCTTGGCTGGCTTTCCGAACCACCTTCACTTGCTCCATCATGATCCCCGCCTGGCGTATAGCCTCTTTAGCGGCACCCACTTGGTCCTCAGGGACGTGGTGTGTGGCAAAAAGCGAAGGCGGATTTGCAGTCGACGTCGAAGGCCGGACACTCGTCAGAGGTTCAGCGAAGGTCATAGAAGCCCGAGTGGTATCACCACCCTCCCGGACTACGGCCTCAGGCGCCGGAGTGCTTTGTGGGGTCTTGCCAGCCGGCGCCCTCCCGTTCCTTCGCGCCCTCAGCGGCGCTTCATCGTCATCATCAGGGAGGTCAATGACATGAGGAGGAGCTACAAAAAAAATCCAATCGACCGAAATTATAAGAAATCGTCAGTCGACTAAAAAGCAGAGCATCAGTAATCGTACCGGGGTTGGAGGTAACAGCGTCTTCCATCTCTTGACCATCGTCCTTGGCGGAGATCTCCGAGGTGGCAGCACTGCAAATTTCGAAAGTCAGTCAGCTTATTCAATGAGTCAACCAAGAGTCCATCACGTTCAACAAAGGAAAACAAATTCTACTATTACCCAGAAATGGTGGGGACAGTCATCTTCATCTTGGGCAGAGCCTTGGGTGGCTTGGACGGCGTCACACGTGGGTGCTTGGGAGCTTTTTCTGTCGGCACTAGGGATGAGGTCCGAGGGCGCTTTGACAACTGCCCAACAGGGACAGTCGCCTTACCACGTTCTCGCGCAGGGTCGTGTGTAAGCTTGGATCGCCGTTCCGAGCGGGGAGGTTCGACTTCTTCCTCCTCCTCTTCACTGGAATCGTCGTCGTCATCCCCCTCTCCTTCGCCGTCAGATTCCCACTCTTCTCTCTCGTCTCCACTTTCGCCTCCGCTCGCCTCTCCTTCCTCGGCCTGCTCCTATGCGCCATTGGGTGTCGAGTACATCTCAGTAATGGCCTAGAGGACAGCAAACAAGACAAAAGTCAATCGACTGATCCAAAGAGAACAAATAAAGAAAGCAAGATCACAGTCGGAAACGCAAGGTCAGACCTTGTCCACTTCGTATGTTTGGTCGAGTGGAGGAATCCTCCTGGCTCCTCGGGGGTTGTCCTTGTTCCCTGTGATACTCGACAGCCACCCTTCCAACATCTCGTCAGTGACCTCCTCTGGGTGAATCCGAGTGGTGTCTTCGAGACCCGAGTACAGTCACATCGGGTGGGCACGAGCCTGAAGCGGTTGGATGTGCCTCCGAAGGAAGACTTCCAACAAGTCCATGGCAGGCACACCCTCGCGGACAAGCTGAACCACTCGACCGACCAGCACCTTGACTTGCTCCTTTTCCTCTGGCATCACTTTCAAAGAGGCAGGTTTTGTGCTCGATTCAGAGAAAAAGGGGGAAACCTAGTCGACTGTCCTAGGGTCACCTGGTCTTTACAGTAAAACCAAGTCGACTGCCACCCGCGGACAGACTCGGGAAAAGTGATAGACGGAAAGGAACTTTTTCCCCTCATCTGGATCGCTAGGCCCCCGCACAGCTGGATCACCTGTGTCCGTTTGTCACTCGACTTGGCCTTCTTGACCGACTGAGAGCAACAAGTGAAGATGTGCTTGAAGAGTCCCCAGTGGGGGCGGCAACCCAAGAAGTTTTCACACAAGGAAATGAAAGAAGCAAGATACACAATAGAATTGGGAGTAAAGTGATGGAGCTGCGCTCCAAAGAAGTTCAAGAAGCTCTAGAAAAAAGGATGAGGAGGCAGAGAGAATCCGCGATCGATATGGGTGGTGAGGAGGACGCACTCACCATCAAGAAGCTAGGGTTCGACTTCTTTCCCCGGGAGACGCACAGATTCGTGGGGAATGAATCCCCCCTCGACCAGATCATCGAGATCATCCTGCCGAATCACCGACGGCATCCAGTCGCCCTGGATCCAATCCTTGGGCAGAGCAGTCCTCGAGGAAGATCCGCCCCGAGCGGACTTCTTCCCCTTCCCCTGCACCGCTGCCTTCTTCGCGCGCTCCAGAGCCGGCGTCTTCTCCTTCACCATCGTCGCCGGCGAAGCTCGAACAGACCTACGGCACCAAGGTGAGAGCGGAGGTGGCGGAGGATCTTGTGAAGGAAGGGGGAAAAGTGAAGGCGCACTGTTCGGGGGTCCCGAGACGGCAGCTTATAAGAGGTCGCTTCCGAGTGGCTGACTGGTAGGCCCAGGCAATCCCGTCAAATCCTGCAACAGGCGCGCGCGTGGTACGTGGTGAAAAAGGTGGCGCGGGGATCAAGGAGCTTCCGTCCTATCCCATCCGATTATTGTGGCCGCCCCCGTCCCGCGCGCTTCCCGAAATTCAAATCCCGTGAAATCCGTGGGCCACAGAACAACTCGTCAAACAAAAGATCCCTTTCACACCGCCACTCGGAACTTCACAAGTAAAGAAATTCACTTGACAAGAGGCCAGGAATGGATCAAGGCGACTGAAAGAAGTTGACGACGTCATCCGTGACAATTGATCCAAAACAAGGCGTTCATATAACATGAAGAACCAGTCGGAAAGATCCCCAACTCCTTCCCCACTCGAACCTCGATCCATTCGGGGGCTAATGATGAAGCTATGTACCTAGGGTAGGGGCATGGACCTGTCCTAAGTACCCTACCCAAGGACATCCCTAGAAGAAGTCACCTTTCAATCGACTTGGTGGTATCCCACTCGACTGATTCAAGACACTCGACCACGAAGCAATCACTCGACCAAGATCCAACCACTCAACTGCCAGGAGATCTAAAGTCACCCTGCACGCAAACGGTCGGTCATTAAGTAGCTTTTATGGTCATCATAGCACTTTATTAGGGGCGTTACCAGTAACCCCCAGTCTTAATGTACTTTAAACCCTGCATTACTGAGGGCTGGAGGGGCCTGGCGAACTCTATATAAGCCACCCCCTCCTCAGTATCAAGGGTTCGCACCCCTGTTATTCATACACACATAATTCAGTCGACCGCCTCCGGGCATCGAGACGTAGGGATGTTACTTCCTCCGAGAAGGGCCTGAACTCGTAATCCTCGTGTGCTTACAACTCCTCCATAGCTAAGATCTAGCCTCTCCATACATACCCCCCTACATCACTGTCAGAGTTAGAACCACAACAATCATCATCACCAATGCTCCTCTCATCGGGAGAGGGCAATCTCCATCAACATCTTCACCAGCACCATCTCCTCTCCAAACCCTAGTTCATCTCTTGTATCCAATTCTTGTCTCCAAGTCTGGGATTGGTACTAGTAGGTTGCTAGTAGTGTTAATTACTCCTTGTAGTTGATGCTAGTTGGTTTATTTGGTGGAAGATCATATGTTCAGATCCTATATGCATATTAATACCCCTTTGATTATGAACATGATTATGCTTTGTGAGTAGTTACGTTTGTTCCTGAGGACATGGGAGAAGTCTTGCTATTAGTAGTCATGTGAATTTGGTATTCGTTCGATATTTTGATGAGATGTATGTTGTCTCTCCTCTAGTGGTGTTATGTGAACGTCGACTACATAACACTTCACCATTATTTGGGCCTAGAGGAAGGCATTGGAAAGTAATAAGTAGATGATGGGTTGCTAGAGTGACAGAAGCTTAAACCCTAGTTTATGCGTTGCTTCGTAAGGGGTTGTGTCGGTGTCAAAACCGGCGGATCTCGGGTAGGGGGTCCTGAACTGTGCGTCTAAGGCGGATGGTAACACGAAGCAGGGAACACGATGTTTTACCCAGGTTCAGGCCCTCTTGATGGAGGTAAAACCCTATGTCCTGCTTGATTAATATTGATGATATGGGTAGTACAAGAGTAGATCTACCACGAGATCTGAGAGGCTAAACCCTAGAAGCTAGCCTATGGTATGATTGTATGTTGTCCTACGGACAAAAACCCTCCAGTTTATATAGATACCGGAGGGGGCTAGGGTTACACAAGGTCGGTTACAAAGGAGGATATATACATATCCGTATTGCCTAAGCTTGCCTTCCACGCCAAGTAGAGTCCCATCCGGACACGAGACGAAGTCTTCAATCTTGTATCTTCATAGTCCAACAGTCCGGCCAAAGGATATAGTCCGGCTGTCCGGAGACCCCCTAATCCAGGACTCCCTCAGTAGCTCTCGAACCAGGCTTCAATGACGATGAGTCCGGCGCACAGTGTTGTCTTCGGCATTGTAAGGCGGGTTCTTCTCCAATTTTCAAGAGTTCGTAAGCAGTGTCCGGCTCCATAAATGTTGAACCTCTTGGCTTCTGTGCCCAATAAGGGTTTTCTCCCACGCGTCGAATGAATACGAGGCGCCAGGGCGTTTTTACATTCGCCTCCCTAGCCAGATATATAAATTGTCTATTAAAGGGATGGGGATTCTTAGATCCGATCCATACCATCCTCCCCCAGCGAGAATCCATCAGAGCGCGTTTCGAAAAGATCCATTCCAGCATGGCCGACCTCCGGAGCTCCTCCTCCTGCCCTCGTAGCCCTAAGCCCGGTGATTGGGAGAGGTGTTCAGTCCCGCACAGTCGATTAGTCGAACTGTAGACTAAGGGATTTCTCCCTCCAGCATATATGGTGCCCGTTCGAGCCGGGCTTGCCACCTACAATGGCGGGGAGCAAGCGGAGAGCTTCCCCTGTCCCTCCATGGGGGAACGGGTTTGCCTTGTTCCTTATTTACTAAGGGGACTCGGATTTCCAATTCATCCGTTTCTCCGGGGGCTCCTGGAGTTCTACGGCCTCCAATTACACAATCTCACCCCTGCCTCCCTTCTACATATCGCCGGCTATGTTGCTCTCTGCGAGTTGTTCCTGGGCTGCGAGGCTCACTTCGAGCTGTGGAAAAGGCTATTTTGCCTTGTCCCTCGCATACAGAGGAGATCACTTTATCAAGTGGGCGGAGCCGAAATATGGCGCATCACCGATACCGGATACCTGTCCGGTACCCCGAAGAAGTCGTCCGAAGACTGGCCTTCAGAATGGTTTTATATGGAGGATGTTCCCCTTCCGGACCCTGTTCGGCGGGGTCTTCCTGAGTTCAACAATGCTCCTCTGAAGAAGCGCCGAAGTTGGCGCCCACGGAGCCCCCAGGCGGAAGACAACGGAGAAGTCCTCTATCTGATGAACCAGATCAAAGCACTGGCTCAATCAGGATTAACAATAATCGAAGTGATGTTGATTTGCATAATGCGGGGAGTGCAGCCACTTCAATATCGTGGGCACCCCTTGTGGTGTTATAACGGGGCGGATGACGCCACCCGCTATGGGCGTAAGGGTCCGGACAATGCTGCCGCTCTAGCGAAAATTCTGCCCGAACTGTTCAAGGGTGAGGAAGAGGAGTTCACCCGCATCAAGCCACGGGACGGATTCTCCATGTACAATCCTCCAAGCTGGGTAAGTTATATCTCCCTGCTCCCATTTTTTCCGCATTCTTTGTCGTAAGTATTCACCGTGCCACTTTGCGTCAAGAACTGCGAAAAGCCATAAAGGAGGTCAGCAGCCCTTCTCCACAACCAGAGGACCCTGACCGGGCCCTCGACTCCGGACTTGAAGAAGATTTGGTTATATTTGTGGAGCTGATAGACCGGCAGTTCTATCAGTTAAGCTGTGACGATGCCATGGTGGCCATTACGGCCGACTATCCCGGACTACTCCCTGCATTGCAAGTAAGAAAAACCAAAAATCCCAACTCCAAAACTAGGATCCCCTTTTAGGCACTTCACCCACCATATACACATGGCATCTTTTACAGGGAAGGCATTCGGGACGCCCTGCCGAACCCGCAGCAACTCGCCAACAAGAGGCACCGAGGCTGGGTAGGCCAAAAAGGAAGGCGGTCAGGACGGAGACGCCGGCGCAAAGGTATAAGAAAAACCCCGCCCCGTGGTTGTCGTCTTTCTCAAAATGTAATGACGCCCGTGTTTCTTTAACAGAAAAAACGCTCGCCGGAATATGTCCGGCGATGTTGCCAATCACGCTTCCACCAGTCGGGTGCCAGGACCGGACATGGAGGCAGAAGCCGATATGGGGCAAGCGCCGGATAGTCCCCCTACAGAGGATGCGGATAGATTATCCGCTACAAACTCAGAAGTGGAAAGCGCCATGAATCATAGGCGCCGCCGGGCCGTACTCTGTGACGCTTGTTTTTCACCAGAGGCGGTTGACGCCTTCAATTCTGGAGAGGCATACCTCTGTGCTGTTCAAGATGGTCTAGCCAGAGCCACAGATCAGTATGTAAAGGATGTACGGGTGAGTAAATCTGACGATTTATATGTATCAGTAGCCCCTGAGACTTGAAACAGTTACCAGAACTAATTTAAGGATCATCTTTATTGTGCAGGTTCTTACAGAGAAGAATACTAGGCTGTTACAGGAGCTATAGGAATGCAAGACCCAACTACGGGCTGTTGTGGCTGCCTTGCAGGAACCAAAAAAGTCACCTGCTGGTAACATTTACTTTAAAGAATGATGGTTACCATATAACATGTGGCATGGCTGCAGATCTAACAACAGATGTTGCAGATGAATCCGGAGAGAATCCGGAGGACTAGCATGTTATGCGACAGCTAGAGGCTGGCAAACGCGTGCTGACTGAGGTTAGGCGGGAGAAAAACAATCTCCAAGATGCCAATATTAAGCTGAACGTGGAACTAAAAGACGTTCGGGGCCAGCTTGCATATTCCGAGAAGGAGAATAAGCGGCTTCAGCACGGCATTTTTAGTAAGTGCTTGAACGAATCCTTTTAAAGGAGTTCGGCGAAGAAGCCGACTAACAACATTATGTATGTAGGTATGCTGACGTGTCGTCCCGTGGAGGAAATGCCCGGGTCTGCTGGGTGATCTTCTGTCCGAGCTGTCACATCTACACGAACAAGTTTGGCGGGTGATGCAGGGTGTTGCCCAGGCCTTGTGGCCGTCCGTCTCCCTGCCAGAGGGCGTTGCCGAGCTTGCGGAGAAGCTCAAGGGAGCATGGCGGTGCTTCTGATTATGGAAGATATCAGCCTGCCGACAGGGTGCTAGTGAAGCCTGGGCCATGGTGAAGACACGGTATACCAAGGCAGACCCAAATCACATGGCCGAGGTCGGACCTATGGGGCCCGACGGGAAAGAGATCCCCGTTAGCTTAGTTTATGGGCAAGTACAATTAGCCACAAAGTATTCTCAACAGGATTGTAAGCTAGACCGCCTGTTGGATGGTATAGAAGAGGAATTTAGTCAGTCTGCATGACTATGTAATTAAAGTGACATGTATAATGCCTTCTAGCCAGATTGTAGATCATTTGTCGTTGCGGACCTTTTCGCTTCAACCTCCGGGCCCAATAGTTCGGAGTGTATCCGAATACCCGCTCAGTTATATAAGAACCGGGGTATGCGTGGAGACCAGGCGTAGGGGTCATTAGTGCTTTATCAGACAAGTGCCCAACTAGTTATGTTATATTACATGGGTAGTAAGAAATATCTTCCAGGGAGAATAGTTCCGTTAAGGGTTCCTTTCCCTGGGTAAGCATGCCCTAAAGTGCATGTCCGGACTGCGATAGGAAACGCAGGAAAAACATCTGGGGGCAGATACGGACAATAAATACAAATCATCTTTTGTTCACCGACCGAATATTCCCTTAAGAACGCTAGCTTTCGGCTTCACCCAGTCTGAGGTACACATCCGGCTAACCCGACAGTAACAATCGCAGAGGTGCTCCCCTTATGCCCTAGCTGAATTAACGGGAACGTAGGGCATAAA
This sequence comes from Triticum dicoccoides, assembly GCF_002162155.2. Lineage (NCBI taxonomy): Eukaryota > Viridiplantae > Streptophyta > Magnoliopsida > Poales > Poaceae > Triticum > Triticum dicoccoides. The sequence goes on from NC_041388.1 coordinate 604,682,666, forward strand.
TACAAGAGCCAGGCAACCCAGCTTGGCCAAAACTTAAGTCATATCGATGCATATAATGGTGAAAAAAGGTACATGTGGAAGTATAACACATGTGTGGGACATGAGGCCTAGATAAATAATTTAAGCTTCTGTGAAAGAAGCCCCCAGGTATGAAGAGTGCGGCTAGCGCATCTGTAATGTGCAAGTGAGGCACAAGGTGACCCTTGAAGGCCTAGAGAAATAATAAAAGAAAGAAAGAAAGAAAGAAAAACAAGACAGATAATATATATGTAGAAAATGGACAAAGGGAGGGGACTAACATAGAGTCCGGTGCTAGGCGTAGAATCTTCGGAGCCTGGCCGCGTTCCATGGGTTTGGCTCGAGTCGACTAGTCGATGCATCCCGCAGTCGGTATGCTCCACCGGTCAGAACTTGGTCAATAATGAAGGGACCTTCCCATTTGCGCTCGAGTTTGTTCTTTTTCTTATCCGGTAGGCGTAGAACTAGTTCGCCAACGTTATAAGTTTTGGCCCGTACTTCTCTGCTTTGGTATCTGCGAGCCTGTTGCTGATAAAATGCGGAACGGGCTTTGGCTATGTCGCGCTCCTCCCTCCAGGGTGTCCAAACTGTCCTGCCGATCGAGCTCGGCTTCTCTTTCTTTGTACATGCGCACTCGAGGTGAGTCATGAATTATGTCACAGGGCAAGACTGCCTCTGCGCCGTACACCATAAAGAAGGGTGTATATCCGGTACTACGATTCGGCGTGGTCCGTAGCCCCCAGAGTACGGAGTCGAGCTCCTCTACCCAGTGCGTGTTAGACTCTGTTAAGGAGCGCACTAATCTGGGTTTAATGCCGCTCATTATAAGACCGTTTGCTCGCTTGACTTGACCATTGGTTTGTGGGTGATAGACTGAAGCATAATCGAGCTTGATGCCCATTTTGCTGCACCAGAGTTTTACCTCGTCAGCCGTGAAGTTCGTGCCATTATCAGTGATGATGCTGTGGGGGACGCCATAACGGTGTACAACCCCGTATATGAAGTCTATCACCGGTCCGGATTCGACTGTTTTAACAGGTTTGGCCTCTATCCATTTGGTGAATTTATCCACCATGACCAATAAGTATTTTTTTTTCTTGTGGGTTCCCCCTTTAAGGGGTCCAACCATGTCAAGCCCCCAGACTGCAAAGGGCCATGTAATGGGGATTGTTTGGAGGGCGGTGGGTGGCATGTGGCTTTGATTTGCAAAGAGCTGGCAACCGGCGTTGGACCAAGTCTTGTGCATCTGCCCGGGCCGTTGGCCAATAGAATCATGTACGGAAGGCCTTGCTTACAAGAGCCCGGGCTGCGGCGTGATGACCGCCGAGTCCGGCGTGAATTTCTTCCAAAAGATTGCGCCCTTCCTCTTCGGAGATGCACCTTTGAAGGACTCTAGTAGTGCTTTTTTTGTACAATTCTCCCGCATGGACCCTGTAGGCCTTGGATCGCTGCACTATGCAGTGTGCCTCATTTTGGTCCTCCGGGAGTTCCTGTCCAGTTAGGTAGGCCAGGAATGGTTCTGTCCACGGGGCAATAATGTCCATTATTTCGTGGGCTGAAGGTGTTATTTCGGTGGCGGAGCCTCCGATTGTGTCAGAGAGTTCGGTATCGGGTATTTTGGCCGGGTCCGGACTGTTGTTACCGGTGTCCCCTTCCCATACTACGGATGGCTTGAATAGCCTTTCCAAAAATATGTTGGGGGGACCGCATCACATTTTGCGCCGATGCGGGTGAGGATATCCGTCGCCTGATTGTTTTCCCAAGCCACATGGTGAAATTCGAGCCCCTCGAACCGAGCTGACATTTTTAGGACGGTGTTTCGGTAGCCGCCATTTTCGGATCCTTGGTGTCAAAGTCTCCATTTATTTGGGATATTGCGAGGTTTGAATCCCCACGCACCTCCAGGCGTTGAATGCCCATGGAGACTGCCATCCGAAGACCATGCAACAGAGCTTTGTATTCGGCTGCATTGTTGGAGTCTGTATACAATATTTGTAATATGTACTGAATGGTATCTCCGGTTGGGGATGTCAGGACGACGCCAGCCCCTTGACCAGCCAGCATTTTAGAACCGTCGAAGTGCATGATCCAATTGGAGTATGCGCCATACTCTTTAGGGAGTCCGGCCTCCGTCCATTCGGCGACGAAGTCGGCCAATACTTGCGACTTAATGGCACGTCGAGGTTTGTATGTTATGTCGAACGGGAGGAGCTCAATGGCCCATTTGGCAATCCGGCCCGTAGCATCGCGGTTGTTTATAATATCATTAAGTGGCACTTCCGAGGCTACTGTAATCGAACACTCTTGAAAGTAGTGTCGCAGCTTCCGCGATGCCATGAATACCGTATATGCTATATTTTGGTAGTGCGGGTACCGTGATTTGCATGGAGTGAGGACAGTGGATACATAGTATACCGGATTTTGAAGAGGGAATTTATGTCCGTCCGCTTCCTTGTTCGACGACGAGCACCGCGCTTACAACTTGATGAGTTGTCGCAATGTACAACAACATTGGTTCGCTAATGTTTGGCACGGCCAGGATTGGGTTGGTTGCCAAGATGGCCTTTATTTCTTCCAATCAGGCTGTGGCCGCGTCCGTCCACTCGAAGTGTTCGGTGCGCCGAAGGAGGCGATAAAGGGGTAAAGCCTTTTCTCCTAAGAGGGAGATAAAGCGGCTTAGAGCCGCCACACATCCAGTTAACTTCTGGATTTGTTTGAGGTCTGTTGGGGTAGCCAACTATGACAAAGCTCGGATTTTGGCCGGATTAGCTTCAATACCTCTACTAGAGACAATGAAACCCAGGAGCTTTCCGGCCGGTACGCCGAAAACGCATTTTTCCGAATTGAGCTTGATGTCGTATGTTCGGAGGTTGACGAATGTGAGCCTCAAGTCGTCTATCAAAGAGTCGACGTGTTTGGTTTTGATGACCACATCGTCTACGTATGCCTCTACTATTTTGTCGATTTGTTTCTCCAGACATGTCTGAATCATGCGCTGATATGTTGCGCCGACGTTTTTGAGCCCAAAAGGCATTGTGTTAAAACAGAAGGGACCGTATGGTGTGATGAATGTCGTTGCGGCTTGGTCGGACTCCGCCATCTTGATTTGGTGGTAACCGGAGTATGCGTCGAGGAAACACAATGACTCATGTCCTGCGGTAGCATCAATGATTTGATAGATGCGTGGGAGGGGGAAGGGATCCTTTGGGCAAGCTTTATTGAGGTCTTTGAAATCGACACAAAGGCGCCAGGATTTGTCCTTCTTTGGTACCATCACCAGGTTTGCTAGCTAGTCCGGGTGTTTTATTTCTCTGATGAATCCGGCCTCCAATAACTTGGCTAGTTCCTCTCCCATGGCTTGTCTCTTAGGTTCAGAGAAACGCCAAAGAGCTTGCTTGACCGGCTTGAATCCCTTTAGGATATTGAGGCTATGCTTGGCCAGTGTGGGATTCCTGGCATGTCTGAGGTATGCCAGGCGAATATGTCCCAGTTCTCGCGCAGGAACTCTCGTAGTGCGGCGTCCACAGCGGGGTTTAACTGTGCCCCGATGGAGGCTGTTTTTGTAGGTTCCATTGGGTGGACTTGGAATTTGACTATTTCATCCGCTGGTTTAAAAGAGGTGGACTTGGATCTCTTGTCGAGTATCACGTCGTCCCTGTCCACTGTGGAGCGTAGGTGGTTAATTCCTCGGCCGAGAGGGCTTCAGATAATGCCTCGAGGGCCAGTGCGGCTGTTTTGTTTTCGGCGCGGAGTGCTATGTCCGAATCGCTGGCGAGAGTGATGATTCCATTGGGCTCGGGCATTTTGAGCTTCATGTACCCGTGATGGGGTACGGCTTGGAAGATTGTGAATGTCTCCCGTCCTAAAAGAGCGTGATAACCACTGCTGAATGGGGCCACTTGGAATGTAATTTCTTCGAACCTGTAATTATCTGGCGTGCCGAATACCACATCTAGTGTGATTTTCCCAGCACAACGTGCTTCCCGACTGGGGATGATTCCTCTAAAGGTTGTGCTACTTTACTCAATGCGGTTCCAGTCTATTTCCATCTTTTGAAGAGTTTCCTCATAGATGAGGTTTAATCCGCTGCCGCCGTACATGAGTACTTTGGTGAGTCGAAAGCCGTCCACGATTGGACTGAGGACCAGTGCGGCTGGTGCTCGGGCTGTTCGGAGTTTAGGTTCGTCACTGGCATTGAAGGTAATAGACGTGTCACTCCATGGATTTATTGTTGCTACGTGGCAGATTTCAGCCATGCTGCGGAGTGTTCGTTTGCACCTATTATTTGATGCGAAGGTCTTAAAGACTGTTAACACCGTATTGTTATCCACGGGATGGTGCTCTGTGGTATTTGGGAGAAGAAGATCCTCACCACTTTTGGCCACCTGCCGGAGTATCCAACATGCTCTAAGGCTGTGCATTGGTATTGTATCCGTTGTACTATGAATTTTGCAGGGTCCATTGAGCCATCCCTCCAGTACGGTTCCATGCCCTGTAGAGGGTTTTTTCTTTTTGGTAGTTGACCCAGGTGTATTGTGATAATGCACCCTTTTATTTCGGACTAGGTTTGTATTCAGGGCCGGATTATCCCAAAAGTTTGTTTCGGTTTTCCAGGCACTTTCCATCGCACAGTACTTTCGTACTATGGACGCCAAGTCAGCAAAGCGTGTTATCTCACGGCGATTTATGGCGTTAAGGATTCCCTTGTCCGTGCAATTATTGCAGAAAAATAGGATTGTGTCTTCCTCGCGACAGTCCTTAACCTTGTTCATCGCAAGGAGGAATCTGGCCCAATAGTGATGCACTGTTTCCTGGGGCTCTTGCCTGATGTGGGAAAGATCGCTTATGTTTGGGTGGGTGGGTGGAATTGAATCCGAACCCTTACCTGATCTGGGATCTAGGGGCCGAGGAGTTTCCAATTTTGGAAGTTCCGGTTCCGGGGTGTTACCCGATAATCCTGGTCCGCTGCCTGACTCTAATTTCAGGGATTGGATGTTGTCCTCCCGCGAACGGGCGTCCGGCTCGGAGAGCTCAGGAATCCGGACATAGTTGGTCCTCAAGATAGAGAAAGGGTCGCCACATTGTTCCTCCACCACTGCAATATGATGGGTGACCGGTGGAGAGTTAATCTCCCTTTGATCGGGTTTAAGCCCAATCTGATCATAGTCCGTAGCGACTCCCAAGGCGGCGATGTGATCCAAGAGCTCGTTTAAGGAGGCGAGCTCCATTGGATCCATCTGTTCGGCGAGTGCCGATTTGACGTGGAGGCTGTTTTCGATGACCCGAGAAGTCATCGTCGGCGCGGCGGCCGAACAGGCAGTCATGATGAAACTGCCTAGCCGGAGAGTTTGGCCGACAGCCAAAGCTCCCCCAACAGTAGTACCGTCTTTAAAGACGAGACGAGACATCCTTCCTTCTAGCGACGGCACAGAGGAACTCTCAATGAAAGCACCAATGTCGGTGTCAAAACCGGCGGATCTCGGGTAGGGGGTCCCGAACTGTGCGTCTAAGGCGGATAGTAACAGGAAGTAGGGAACACGATGTTTTACCCAGGTTCGGGCCCTCTTGATGGAGGTAAAACCCTACGACCTGCTTGATTAATATTGATGATATGGGTAGTACAAGAGTAGATCTACCACGAGATCGGAGAGGCTAAACCCTAGAAGCTAGCCTATGGTATGATTGTATGTTGTCCTACGGACTAAAACCCTCCGGTTTATATAGACACCGGAGGGGGCTAGGGTTACACAAGGTCGGTTACAAAGGAGGTGATATACATATCCGTATTGCCTAAGCTTGCCTTCCACGCCAAGTAGAGTCCCATTCGGACACGAGACGAAGTCTTCAATCTTGTATCTTCATAGTCCAACAGTCTGGCCAAAGGATATAGTCCGGCTGTCCGGAGACCCCCTAATCCAGGACTCCCTCAGGCTGATTTGGATCCATATGATTCATGCTATGGTTAGGTTTACCTTAATACTTTTGTTGTAGTTGCGGATGCTTGCAATAGAGGTTAATCATAAGTGCGGTGCTTGTCCAAGTAAGGACAGTACCCAAGCGCCGGTCCACCCACATACCAAATTATTAAAGTACCGAACGCGAATCATACGAACATGATGAAAACTAGCTTGACGATATTCCCATGTGTCCTCGGGAGCACTTTTCTTTATATAAGAGTTTGTCCAGGCTTGCCCTTTGCTACAAAAAGGATTGGGCCACCTTGCTGCACTTTATTTACTTTTGTTACTTGTTGCTCGTTACAAATTATCCTATCACAAAACTATCTGTTACCACTTATTTCAGTACTTGCAGAGAATACCTTGCTGGAAACCGCTTATCATTTCCTTCTACTCCTCGTTGGGTTCGACACTCTTACTTATCAAAAGGACTATGATAGATCCCCTATACTTCTGGGTCATCAGGTCCAGACTTGGGCTTCTTCCCTTGAGCAGCAACTGGCTTGATGTTCTTCTTGAAGTTCCCCTTCTTCCCTTTGCCCTTTTTCTTGAAACTAGTGGTCTTGTTCACCATCAACACATGATGCTCCTTCTTGATTTCTACCTCTGCGGCCTTTAGCATCGCGAAGAGCTCGGGAATTGTCTTTTCCATTCCTTGCATATTATAGTTCATGACGAAGCCTTTATAGCTTGGTGGCGGTGATTGAAGAACTCTGTCAATGACACTATCATCAGGAAGATTAACTCCCAGCTGAGTCAAGTGGTTATGGTACCCAGACATTCTGAGTATGTGTTCACTGATAGAACTATTCTCCACCATTTTGTAGTTGTAAAACTTGTTGGAGACTTCATATCTCTCAACTCGGGCATTTGCTTGAAATATTAACTTCAACTCCTAGAACATCACATATGCTCCATGACGTTCAAAACGTCTTTGAAGTCCCGATTCTAAGCCGTAAAGCATGGCACATTGAACAATCGAGTAGTCATCAGCTTTGCTCTGCCAGACGTTCATAACGTCTGGAGTTGCTCCTGCAGCGGGTCTTGCACCTAGCGGTGCTTCCAGGACGTAATTCTTCTGTGCAGCAATGAGAATAATCCTCAAGTTACGGACCCAGTTCGTGTAGTTGCTACCATCATATTTCAAGTTAGCTTTCTCTAGGAACGCATTAAAATTCAAGGGAACGGTAGCACCGGCCATTGATCTACAACAACATAGATATGCAAAAACTATTAGGTACTAAGATCATGATAAATTAAATTTCAATTTAATCATATTACTTAAGAACTCCCACTTAGATAGACATCTCTCTAGTCATCTAAATGATCATGTGATCCATATCAACTAAACCATGTCCGAATGGTGAACATCTCTATGTTGATCATATCTACTATATGATTCACGTTTGACCTTTCGGTCTCAGTGTTCCGAGGCCATATCTGCATATGCTAGGCTCGTCAAGTTTAACCCGAGTATTCTGCACATGCAAAACTGGCTTGCACCCATTGTAGGTGAACGTAGAGCTTATCACACCCGATCATCACGTGGTGTCTCGGCACGATGAACTGTAGCAATGGTGCATACTCAGGGAGAACACTTATACCTTGAAATTTAGTGAGAGATCATCTTATAATGCTACCGCCGTACTAAGCAAAATAAGATGCATAAAGGATAAACATCACATGCAATCAAAATATGTGACATGATATGGCCATCATCATCTTGTGCCTTTGATCTCCATCTCCAAAGCACCGTCATGATCTCCATCGTCACCGGCTTGACACCTTGATCTCCATCGTAGCATCGTTGTCGTCCCGCCAACTATTGCTTCTACGACTATCACTACCGCTCGGTGATAAAGTAAAGCAATTACATGGAGATTGCATTTCATACAATAAAGCGACAACCATTAGGCTCCTGCCAGTTGTCGATAACTTTTACAAAACATGATCATGTCATACAATAACGTATATCACATCATGTCTTGACCATATCACATCACAACATGCCCTGCAAAAACAAGTTAGACGTCCTCTACTTTGTTGTTGCAAGTTTTATGTGGCTGCTACGGGCTTCTAGTAAGAACCGTTCTTACCTACGCATCAAAACCACAACAGTGATTTATCAAGTTTGTTGTTTCAACCTTCAACAAGGACCGGCCGCGGTCAAATTCGATTCAACTAAAGTTGGAGAAACAGACACCCGCCAGCCACCTTTATGCAAAACTAGTTGCATGTCTGTCGGTGGAACCGGTCTCATGAACGTGGTCATGTAAGGTTGGTCCGGGCCACTTCATCCAACAATACCGCCAAATCAAAATAAGATGTTGGTGGTAAGAAGTATGACGATCACCGTCCACAACTCTTTGCGTTCTACTCGTGCATATCATCTACGCATAGACCTGGCTCGGACGCCACTGTTGGGAAACGTAGCATGCAATTTCAAAAAAATTCATACACTCACAAGATCTATCTAGGAGATGCATAGCAAGGAGAGGGGGTGAGTGTGTCCACGTACCCTCATAGACCGAAAGCGGAAGCGTTTGACAACACGGTTGATGTAGTTGAACTTCTTCTCGTTCCGACCAATCAAGTACCGAACGTACGTCACCTCCGAGTTCTGCACACGTTCAGCTCGATGACGTCCCTCGAACTCTTGATCTAGCAAAGTGTCGAGGAGAGTTCCGTCGGCACAACGGCATGGTGACGGTGATGGTGAAGTGATCCGCGTAGGGCTTCGGCTAAGCACTACGTGAATATGACCGGGGGCGTAAATTGTGGAGGAGGGCGCCGCACACGGCTAACAATGTTTGTTGTGTGTTCTAGGTGACCCCTCCCCACATATATATATAGGTGGGAGGGGGATGGGACAGCCATGGGGCGCCCCAAGTAGGAGGAATCCTACTTGGGGGCCTTGTCCAATTCGTCCCCCTTACCATCTTTTCCGGAGAGGGAAGGAAAGGGGAGAGAGGAGGGAAGGAAGGGGGAGGCCGAATTACCTCCCCTTCCTTCTCTCTTCCCCTTTTCCTTTCCCCTTCCTATTCGGCCAGGGGGGCACAGCCGGCCATGCTGGCTGATGTGTTTCCCCTCTTGGCCCAATAGGCCCATATAGTTTGCCAGGGGTAGCCCGGAACCCCTTTCGGTGACCCGATACGTACCCGGTACCCCCGGAACACTTCCGGTGTCCAAATACTATTGTCCTATATATGAATATTTACCTCTCAACCATTTCAAGACTCCTCGTCATGTCCTTGATCTCATCCGGGACTCCGGAAAACATTTGGTCACCAAATCACATAACTCATATAATACAAAATCGTCATCAAACATTAAACGTTCTGACCCTACGGGTTCGAAAACTATGTAGACATGACCGAGACACCTCTCTGGACAATAACCAATAGCGGAACCTGGATGCTCATATTGGTTCCCACATATTCTACGAAGATCTTTATCGTACCGTAATGACAACATACGTTATTCCCTTTGTCATCGGTATGTTACTTGCCCAAGATTCGATCGTCGGTATCTTCATACCTAGTTCAATATCGTTACCGTCAAGTCTCTTTATTCGTTCCATAATTCATCATCCCGTAACTAACTCATTAGTCACATTGCTTGCAAGGCTTATTATGATGTGCATTACCGAGAGGGCCCAGAGATACCTCTCCGATACTTAGAGTGACAAATCCTAATCTTGATCTATGACAACCCAACAAACACCTTCGGAGATACCTGTAGAGCATCTTTATAATCACCCAGATACGTTGTGACGTTTGATAGGACACAAGGTATTCCTTGGGTATTCGGGAGTTGCATAATCCCATAGTCAAAGGAATATGTATAAGTCATGAAGAAAGCAATAGCAATAAAACTTAACGATCATTATGCTAAGCTAACGGGTGGGTCTTGTCCATCACATCATTCTCCTAATGATGTGATCCCGTTCATCAAATGACAACACATGTCTATGGTTAGGAAACTTAACCATCTTTGATTAACAAGCTAGTCTAGTAGAGGCTTACTAGGGACACGGTGTTTTGTCTATGTATCCACACATGTATCAAGTTTCCGGTTAATACAATTCTAGCATGAATAATAAACATTTATCATGATATAAGGAAATATAAAATAACAACTTTATTATTGCCTCTAGGGCATATTTCCTTCAAAAACAACATGATGCCCCCATGTTTGGTTTTGGTAATGGATGACAATCCCTATGGACTAATGGTTGCTTTGAGTTATACTTTAAGGTTTGTCCATAGGCATTGCTTGAAGACCATATGTTGACCAATGTGTTATTCAAGGAGTTATCAAGATTGGTCATGTGAGAGTTGAGCCTATTGCAAGCATGTCTTGAATAAGAAGATTGTATGAACATGCATGTTTACCTTCTAGGTATCATCTTTATGAAGAGATAAGATAAGATACAAGGTTGACCAAGACTAAGTAAAAAGAGTGATTCAAGTTGATCAACACACTAAGCGTAGAAGATGTATCGAATGAGATCAAGTGACCCTATGGTATGGTAAGCATTATCTATTACACTTTGTGTACTCACCCATGGTCTATGTGAGAGTTTTTGTGGTGTTAGGTATGTTTCCATGGTCTTGCATCAAAAGGAAGATCTCTTATAACCCATGGAGGATGACATCAAGTGGTGATCGTCATCAAGGTTGTGGTGTGCAAGTTCAAGTGGAGTATCACGAAGAGATTACATTCTTGAAGCTTGGCGTCCATTGTGGTGACAATGGACATGTGAACATGTGCGAAGAGAGGCTCACCCATAGTGGAGGGTGGGGGAGCAATCTACTAGTCTTCATCAAGCCAGCACAATGAAGAAAGGTGGTGATCGTCATCATCTAGCACAAGTGGGCTATGCGCAAGGCAAATGTTTGTCCTTGATAGATTTTTCTCTTTACCGATCTTATGGTGTTAGTTGGGAGACTGAGTTATAGGATCGATAATCGTACTATGAAGGGGGGCTCTGTAGTAAGTAACTTGATCGTATCATTCGGAGAGAGCTCAAAGCATTGCATCTTTGGCATCATATTTCTTGGTTCTTCTTTGGCTCTTCTCTTTGTGAGTTTTGGGTCTTGTGGTTTTCTTCATGACAAGCTCAAATTCATAAAAAATGGATCTTATATGCATCTTCTATTGTGTTTTTTATGTTGGAGTTTTTGTCGGATCATATTTCGGGAAGGTTCTATACCATATCCTATTGGCATCTATTCTCCATTGCTAGTTCATAATATATTCAGTTCTTGTTGGATAATACTTTTGTCATCTAACCAACAAGCTTGAGTTTGCTGATTTCGGAGTTCATTTGCAGAAGTTATGGCAGTTTTGGTCTTACTTGCATCCAATTGTTTGCCTGAGTAATTTTTTAAGCACCCAGGCGGTAGTACTACTCTGGTCCATGGTAGTACCGCTTAGGTGGTACTTCCGCGGATCAGTGCTGCTCCTACTACCGCTTCGGAAATGGCTTCTGGTGATCTGTATTTTATAAACGAAAGTGGCACGGTTGTAGCACGGTAGTACCGCGCTATGCGGTACTTCCGCTCTACCACCACTCCAGTACATCTGGTTCCTCTGTACCCAGTGACATTTAGTGGTAGTACCACTCTAGTACTAGTTGTACTCACCGTCTACGGCTAGAACTATCGCTCTAGGCGCTAGTACCGCTCCCCTGAGCGGTAATACCGCTTGTGCACGACCAGTGCACTTAACGGTTGGATTCGAGCCCCCACTATAAAAAGGGGTCTTCTTCCCCATTGCCTCTAATGACTTTTGGCAAGCTTTCTCCTCCATTGTTGACCTCCAAAAGCTTTGCCTTCTCTCCATTCCTCTCATGGATCTTGCATCTTTTTGAGGAAAAAGAGAGAGGAGATCTAGATCTACGTTCTCCACCAGTCCATCTCTCCTCTTAGTGAGGGGAACCTTGTGGATCTAGATCTTGGAGTTCTTTTGTGTTCTCCTTGTTCTTCCTCTCAAATTCCTCCACAACTTTTGTTGCTTTGGTGGGATTTGAGAGTGAGGAACTTGAGCACTTCGTGTGTTCTTGTCATTCATTAGTTGCATCGGCTTGAGAGTGAGGAACTTGGGCGCCCTAGACGGTTGGTGGTGTCTTGGAGCTCAACCATTCTGGTGTAAAACTCCAGCCAAGCTTCGGGGCCCCCAAATAGGTTTTGGAGATTGCCCCGAATAATTTGTACGGGTTCGGTGACCGCCCCTAAGGATTGCCAATTGTACCAATTGTACAAGTTCTATGACCACCCTCAAGGTTTCCTTAGTGGAATCACGACATCTTGCATTGTGCGAGGGCGTCAGGAGATTACGGTGGCCCTAGTGGCATTTGGGGGAGCATCGTGCCTCCATACCGCTACAAACGAAGATTAGCATCCACAAGGGTGTGAACTTCAGGATCATCGTCGTCTCCGCGTGCCTCGCCTATCTCTTACCCGAGCCCTTTACTTATACACTTTACTTTGTGTTAGCCATAGTATTTAATGTTATATATCTTCCTATCACTCAGTTGTTTATCTTGCTTAGCATAGGTGTTGGTGCACATAGGTGAGCCTATTTTATTTAGGTTTTATGCTTGACAAACTAAACGATAGTTTTATTTCGCATTTGTTCAAGCTTAACCCATAGTTATTTTAAATCGCCTATTCAACC